>NW_024537741.1:0-57751 GCF_016628075.1 Suillus paluster | reverse complement strand
GACACATCTAATGGCGGCGGTCAAACATTCTTTGTAGGAAATAATCATATGTATCGTATATACCTCTTGGCTGCCTCTCGTAAGATAGTACCATGGACATATTATTTCATTTTGGAAAGCAGGTTGGCACTTGAGTAAACTCAGTAGTCATGATGCATCTACCCGCGTGCCCATACCACCAACGTCATTAATAGTCTGCTAGCTAAGATCACCGCTCTTACAAACAAGATACTCGAGACACGTGCGGAATAATCAGATGTCCTCCTGGGTTAAAGAAGAGCGCTGACTATTACCAGAAGGTCAATTCACGGCTACAAGATCTTATGGTCACAAATATGTTGCTCATCGTCAATCTCAATGGAGGAACTTTTCGTTAAGTCTAACCCTAACCCTACATCCCACTGAGTCTCCACCATTAGACAGTCGAAGTTCCTTCTTACCTTGGTACTCTAAAGCATGCTAGCACGCGTTCTACATAGTGTTCAGCAAGCCACAACTGTTGGTAAAGTCTGTTGTCAACCGTTCTCGCACTGCTAATTGGGCTAGAATCACAAAATTTGTTCACACCTATGAGCAATGACTGCATCAGTAGTAAGTCCTGGTCCTTGCTGGTCTGCACTCTAACTGAGCATCGCTAATCGACATACTGAAAGCTTGCCTTGCAACTCCAACCGCCGAGTCGCCTAACCCTGTCTGCCAGTATACTTATTAAAACGGAATATTCATCTGGACGGTCTACCCACTGGCAATACTGCCGTCTGTCCTGGTCCGATGACCGCACCTGTTCACAGGCGATCATAAATTCACCAGGGTCGCAGCGGATGGTTTGGAGCACCCTCTATGATGGACGGAAGAATGGATTCGATAGGGACTGAGCTGAACGGAAGTATATTAACGGTGCGTCCCTCGTCATGAGCCCAATCGATCCCTATACTAATCTAACCTCTATTCCCTATCCCGCTTGTCAACTTATTTAGGCGGTACCTAGGTCGAGCCTACACCCAAACCTACACTTCATGGTGCTCTTACATATTCCCGCCTCATTTCCTGTCGGTGTGGCTTGCTGTCCACCTCGTCCCCGCTCGTTTATTCTTGTCGATACGCGAAATTGTGTTCAACTATGAGACAATAATACAATACTATGATTGCCTTTTCAAGGATCTGTCTGCTTTGGGTTCACGACGCTCTCCCCGAACGTTCATGTACACGACTTGATTCACCCGGGCGGCGTGATGTCCTGACGAGCGTCGACAGGGTTGTCAGTCGTGTCCGTCGTCACGCCGCAGTCAAGTCGCTCCTGAAAGTAAGAATAAACAACGATCACTTTGACGAGCGCGAGTACATTTCACAATGTAGAAAACGGTATAACGAGAGCGGTAAAAGGGGTGTGAAACCCGATAGTACAGTCTGCGACACTCAGCAGTTGAAGCTGGAGTGCTCGGTATAGTAGTACATAGCATTGGAATGAACATCGAAACTTGGAAAGCAAGAGACAGCGGTCTGCACCCACTCAGTGCTCAGTATCATAGTGGCACAACATGGCATAGAGCATCGTCTACTTCCTCGCTGCCAAGTCCTTTGCTGCAGGCGACTGGTAAACAGTGTCGGGTTCGATACGAGGCGAGGGACTTACACAGGCGATTTTCAAGAATGAACTTGAGAATCTTCTCTTCAACTCCTCTTCCTTGTAACCCCGACCAGCAATTTCCGTCGCGACTTTCTTCACAGTGACAGCCATAGGAGATTTCACGTAATAGTCCACGGCGGACTTGATGAATTCCAGTTGCTCGTCATGCTTGAGGAAGGCGGCGTATTCGAGGACGATGATGGTAGCTGCCTCTTGTGATTAAAATGGTAGCTGACCATGCATTCAGAAACGAACCAATGCCGGTCTGAATGATATTGCTCGTAGAAGTAAACCATGATCCCTTGCCAATCTATTGCAAACTCTTGAATGATGAGGATCAATGCGGGAACTTTAGTACCTACTACAGGCTGAAGGACAGGCACAAGTCGACCTTTCCGGGTTTTGATCTACTCATTGAAGCGGATGAAAGGTGTTAGCACCGGAAACAAGTCAAACAGAGCACTTGCCTCCTGGAACAAAGAATTGTCAAATTCCTGATGTGGCATTCTCGAAAGTTATGAATGAACTTACATTCTGTGCAATTGATAGTCATGAATGGTCAAACAGCGGAAGATAGTGGTACCATGATCAAATGACTTACAAACTATCAGGGAGAGAGAACCAGGTTAGTGCTGCTATAAAATGGTGAATCTATGAATGGACATACGAGCTATGTGAGACCAACAAAATCATGCATCAGTGGGCAGAGGTAGATTTAGACAGGAAATATCATACCTCCTATAAGGGATAAGAATCATTAGGTGTTACAGGTTACAACATATGACTCACAGGCTAGAGAGAAAGTGCCGATCAGAATTGCCACATGGTGAGTATGCAATGACTCACATTCTAGGTAGGGTATCAGAATATTGAAGATGAGTGACCATGGGAGAAGGGCTTGAAATTACTATGGATACTCCAACAAAACTATGTGTTGGATAGTAAGCAACAATGACTCAATATGTCTAACAATAATGAAGAGAGGACTTACATTAGGCTATGAATGGCCAATAGATATCATGATGTCAGTATGATCTCTATGAAATATACAATAAAGAGACCAACCACCTGTCAAAGAACCAGTAACAGCAAGACATGGGCATATTATTACAATGGAATCAGCTTAAGAAGCCAAGGGACTTACTGGTGCCTATCAACAGACCAGCAGGGAGAAAGCATTAGGATCATCAGCAAGGGTTCAGGATGAGCAGCCGTCAAGGTACTGACCTCCTGTCAACAGGGCAGCAGCAGCAAGGCATCAGGATGATCAGCAAGGGTTCAGGATGAGAGACCATCCAGGCACTTACAAACTGTCAACAGGCCAGCAGCCACAAGGGATGGGGATGATCAGCATGGGTTCAGGATGAGAGACCATCCAGGCACTTACGTCCTGTCAACAGGCCCAGCAGCCACAAGGGATGGGGATGATCAGCATGGGTTCAGGATGAGAGACCATCCAGGCACTTACCTCCTGTCAACAGGCCAGCAGCCACAAGGGATGGGGATGATCAGCATGGGTTCAGGATGAGAGACCATCCAGGCACTTACGTACTGTCAACAGGCCAGCAGCCACAAGGGATGGGGATGATCAGCATGGGTTCAGGATGAGAGACCATCCAGGCACTTACGTCCTGTCAACAGGCCAGCAGCCACAAGGGATGGGGATGATCAGCATGGGTTCAGGATGAGAGACCATCCAGGCACTTACGTACTGTCAACAGGCCAGCAGCCACAAGGGATGGGGATGATCAGCATGGGTTCAGGATGAGAGACCATCCAGGCACTTACGTTCTGTCAACAGGCCAGCAGCCACAAGGGATGGGGATGAATCAGCATGGGTTCAGGATGAGAGACCATCCAGGCACTTACGTACTGTCAACAGGCAGCAGCCACAAGGGATGGGGATGATCAGCATGGGTTCAGGATGAGAGACCATCCAGGCACTTACGTACTGTCAACAGGCCAGCAGCCACAAGGGATGGGGATGATCAGCATGGGTTCAGGATGAGAGACCATCCAGGCACTTACGTACTGTCAACAGGCCAGCAGCCACAAGGGATGGGGATGATCAGCAATGGGTTTCAGGATGAGAGACCATCCAGGCATCTTACAAACTGTCAACAGGCCAGCCGCCACAAGGGATGGGGATGATCAGCATGGGTTCAGGATGAGAGACCATCCAGGCACTTACGTTCTGTCAACAGGCCAGCAGCCACAAGGGATGGGGATGATCAGCATGGGTTCAGGATGAGAGACCATCCAGGCACTTACGTACTGTCAACAGGCCAGCAGCCACAAGGGATGGGGATGATCAGCATGGGTTCAGGATGAGAGACCATCCAGGCACTTACAAACTGTCAACAGGCCAGCAGCCACAAGGGATGGGGATGATCAGCATGGGTTCAGGATGAGAGACCATCCAGGCACTTACAAACTGTCAACAGGCCAGCAGCCACAAGGGATGGGGATGATCAGCATGGGTTCAGGATGAGAGACCATCCAGGCACTTACGTACTGTCAACAGGCCAGCAGCCACAAGGGATGGGGATGATCAGCATGCATTCAGAATCAGAAACCAACAAGGGTACTTACTTTCTGTCAACAGGCCAGCAGTAACAAGGCATCAGGATCATTAGGATGGTGTCAGCATGATAAACTGTTGGGGTACTTACCCACTGTCAACAAGCCCATGGAAGCAAGCCATCAGAATTGTCAATACTGGTTGAGTTTTGCAAACTACAATCTTACCAGCTATCATCAAACAACAACTACAATCAAGGGACAACACATCAGCATGTCTACAGTTTTAGCCATGCAATATTTACCATTAGTTAGCACCATCACCAAGACATCATCATATTCAATCAATCATTGTCTTACTTTGAGATATGAAAACCACTTAGCAATGTCATACTGGTACCGTTCAAGATCAGTCAGACGCAGCAAGGATTGCTTATTTGCACAATCAACAACCATTCTAGATGATGTTAGAACACGACTATGTGGACACACAACTACACAACTCACTCGATGGCACACTTGATACAAAGTTCTAGGTTTGACTGTTGTGTTGAGACCAAGCACAAGCGTAATTCTTCGTCATCCAATGCAAAAGTAGTGTGCTCTAGTAGTGCATCACAGCCTGTATCCTCTTTGTTCATATCTTGGATGACCCACGTCAATTTATATACCAGACAAAACAATCTCGAGCTGGATGACTCACTCTGCAAGCGCACATGGCACTTCGGACGTGCACGGTTCTTGGGGGCATACAACCGATCCAAGACACCCGTACTCATGAATAGTTGTTCGACACGCTGGGCGATTTTCTCCAAGCGCTCTTCTTTCGACACCCCCGATCAGTTGCTTCTTGATTTCTCCAAATGCAACTGGACGTAGGGCATCAAACTTGGTGAAGACCACAATTACAGGGACTGAAGAATGTCTATTTAGTCCAAGCATGACAAAGGTCATGTTCAACAAGCTCACCATTTCCAGTGTCGCATTCGGAGAAAAACTTCTCCTCTGACCGCTGGAATGTTCGGCAATGATCGTCCATCGGAACACAATACCTGTAGGACATCGACGAACGAGCACAGCATGCCAGGAGGGAGTCACTTACCACACAGCGTGGATTCGTTCCTCCAACTTTGTCGTGTTCGCGCGTTCTGCGATAAATTTCTTCATGTCCTCGAATTCTTCTACAGAGCCCGCTTCAAAACCGCACGAGTCGTGAAAGACGAAACCGGGATTGCTTTTGAATACCATCTCGTTCGTGATGTCGTGATTTCCACGCTGAGAGTCCATCAATGCACATGTACTTGTAGGACAGATGGTGCACACACCAATATCGAGCCTTCTACGACAGTGGCATCGATCTACTCACAAGTGATCAGCGCTCGACCCCCCGCATGGCGCAGAACATATCACACACCTTGTCTCCTTTGGCATTGTAAATCTCTGGCTTTTCCGTGGTGTTGCAAACCTTCTGAAGGATGGTCGTTTTGCCTGCGTTCGCCCTTCCTACGATCAGAACTCGAAAGCGCCCAAACGTCTTTCTGAGGTTCTGAGGGTCGACTTTTGGTGCCATCGGGAGATCTTGATGTGCGCGCTGAAAGCAGAAGTGGTCTGGTTTCTCGTACAAACAGTGGGGAGTAATACGGAACGGGATCGCAGCGAAATACGAGAGCGAATGGACACCAAGCATGCGCACCGATGGCTCATGACACAACATGTACACACGGCGTCTATCTCCCTGAATTAGACGACCGATTCTACAATTGCACCGTAAATGCACCATTTGCCAATCGTTCAATTGTCCGTGCAATGATGCGCGAAGACTAAGTACACGACAAACGATTTGAATTATAAGACCATTGATAGAGAGTCAGCTACGATGAATGATCAGATTATGGTGGAAATGAGAAATTACCGTCTTCCCTACCCCTCTCCTTGAAAAGAAGTGATATCAATTTCTGCGAAGGTGCAAGTGAGCTCGATCTTTCAAGGTCTTTCAGATGATGGGTCCTTGAGGCGTCTGTGAACGCAAGAGCATCTCAGGGCGTGCGTCCCCCTATGGAACGGGAGAGATCTCGTGAACCTCGACAGGTTCTCCATGTTCCTACCTTAGGAAATGGTGGCGCTAGATATGAATGCAGAAGCTGCACAGGCGGGTGTTGTTTGACCTCGGACATCGGCCACACTAGTCGATGCTGGGAGAAGGGCCGATGGAGCGGGCCGTGGTAGGTTGTAGGATCCGTAACTGGGGGTAGGATTGGTACATGTGCTCGGATGACTCAACAAGTCGACTGCTCATCGTGCTGTAGAAACGGTGCATATAATCAAAATATGTTATTGTGGAGTATCATGTAATACGTACTGGTAACCTTATGCTTGGATTTGGAGGGCTAGCGCGAGCTTACTAAATCTACCCCAGAACGTTCGGAAACCGACACCTGAGCAAGATGCACAACGTTTCTTGCGACCTGACATAGGATCAAATTGCGGTTCTGTGCGCCACTGTTTCCCTTCGATTCTGCCCGCCCTGGTGCTCACCTTGATGAATGATATGCTGTCCAGGTCCTCGCACGCCAGGAGGATATATTATGGCATAGCGAGCTTCCTGGTATCTTTTGAGGGGTGAACCGAAACCATATTGCGGTGATGTAAGCGATGAAGTACATGGCCTGGTGCTGAAATTGCGAACGAACAAATGCACAGCCCCAAGTACAAGCTAGCTTCGAGCCCCGTGCAAAATAGCATACTTTGGCAAGGATACAGTGAATGCAAGGACTTGCGGTGCGCGCTAAGACTCACTGAGGTTTGAAAGATATTTGGGACTGCGCTTTGGATCCAGTCATTTCGGGGAACGTCGACAGAATCGCGGGATACCATAGTGCTGAGTGCTGGGGTGCATGGTGCGGGGCAGAGATAATCTCTGCTGGTATCGAACCTCTTCCTGGGTGGACTGTACCAATGTCGCAGATATCCAACGTCTTGTCCAATGAAGTGGACAGATTGAGTGTCGTATCGTCTCCGGCCTCCACGAGCAGTAATAGGCTACCATTTTGCTCCGGTAGTCGAGACTGTATGTGATGATCCCGCTATACTTATTATTTATTTATTTATGTTGTCAGTTGATCCTAGGTAAGGTGAAATACGCACTAAGATAGCATCGAGGTCAATATGGAAGCGCGACGTACTTCCCTGGAACGTCATTTTATTTATCGTTCATTGGGGCCATTGGCCCTATGTCGGATGATACAGCACATGTGTAGAGACCCACTCTTTACGGATGATCGTGATATACTTTATGTGCTATATGAAATATCTGCTAATGCGTAATGCTCACATTTTGCACAGGTGCCTACCGGACTTGTAGCTGTGGTGTTATTTATGATCACAGTTCACTGTCTTTCTGGCTTCACTTCGCCAAAACTCCACTTTACGCTCGCTATCAGACTTGGTGTCAGCGATGACGAGACTTAACGAACCAAAGTGCATTGAACTGCCTCGGAATTCGAACCGGACTGATGTCCCGCCCCCCTTCTCGGCCGCAGAAATAATACCGTTTATACTGGTCAGTCCGTGCTCCAACAGTCGATCGGTGCTCATAGAACACCTACAATTATTCCTCTGCACGGATAGAAGCAAACGCCGGACGTTCAGTCTAGGTCTGGGTACAAGTGAGCGCAAGAATAAATGCACCTTGATCCAGCATTGATAGGTACAGTCTCCTTCACTTGCTCTGCGAGACGTTGTCTTGAAGATGCAGAATCCATCTTTCTACCAAAAGGTGCATAGTCTGCACCGCCGGTCACGAAGAGTGTACTCAATTCGGCTTTGGCGCGATCCGATGATGATGTTGTCAGTTACAGGTATCAGTAGATTAGTGAAACATGATGATAGAAAGGGGGCGCAATAAGACAAGAAGTGAAGAAACCCAGGTACGACCTGCCTCTGCGGATATAAAGGTCTGCGCTCGAGCCACGATTCATGTCGTTTCGTTTTGAATGCCACATTCAGCGGGAGAGGCTCTCTCACAGAACGAACGACGTGGTGGATATTCGTGAAAAAATAAACATCGAACGCAAAGTGATAGCATCGTTATTTAGCAAAGAGCTTAATCTTGAGTCTAATAACGTACAGACCACCTTTGAACCGGGCTGCGACCTGATTGACTCCACAGAGACGGAGCTGATAAAGTTGTTATAACCGCCACGCTGAGTGTGCCAGAGAACCCGGCTGGTGAAACCAATCAAGTCAGAGAATATAAATAAAGGCTTTGGCTCGATATAACTCAGCTGATATCAGATAAGCGCGTGCATATAGGTTACGAAGGTCCTGAAGGATAAGTGCAAGGTACCAAGTTACAGAAACTGCGATCACTGAGCACTATCATGAAGGCCCGGGCTCCATCTACCACTCTTCATCCAGTTGCAACCCCACCATGCGCGGCCCAATCTTCGTTCTCAGGTCCTGGACTTCTTCAGCCTTGATGGAGTGGCGCTCAATCAATCTAACAATCTCATCCAGTGTATCATCTCCTCCAGTACGAGTTAAAGGTACATGGGAGTGAATTGCTGAATGAACACTGCTTTTCCCCTGCCTCATCATAGGCTTTGATAGCAATTTTGATGACGCGACGAGAGATGGGCCCTGTCGGCGCTAGCAGGAACGCGATCTGCATGATACATGTTAAATCCACGATGTAGGCCATAATCCGCCGTAAGGTAATGTTTCTAGAGGCTATTTTGAGCACGTTTCAAATAACGAAATCACGCTTCACTCACGTCTGTTGATAGATGTCATAGACCCATTTAGCCATGACCATCCCTGCGGCAATGGGCGCAACGATCGGTAGAAACGGAGCTGCCAGTGGCGTCATGATACCTATTATTGCTCCGACCACGGTGAGGCCAAATGTACTGCCAATACCTCCATAAACTGAAAGCATCTCACAGTACAACAACTCACAAAGATCCCGCTGTGTTCGGAAAGTCGTCCCTGTCTAGATCTTGTAGAATCAGCTCTTGGAACTTGCCACTGGCCAAGTGCTTTGCAAAACACGTCAACAACCTGAGATATTAACCCATACAAGATAGGCATCTTACGCAGTGAGGGTCATTGAAGTTCCATACGGCAATGACGTCCTTGTGGATCACAGACAAACAATCCTTCATGGTGAAGCCTGCGAAGTTCATACTCGAGCCGAGACCTCTCCAATATCCTAAGAATTCAAAAGTCACAAAATGGCGTCGAAGACTGTGACGAGACTAACTTTTCCTACCGATGCTGTGAAGAGTAAAGTGTGAAATAAGGCTCTACCAAAAGTATAGCGATCGTGCATACGCAATTGATGCCTTAACTTTAAGACCAATGTCTACTCGTTGGGCTATCATCATAGCCAATGCCGCTTCTGAGGCGACGAATTTTTCGACGTTTGTAGTTGTGAGATCAATCAGCTCTCGTACAGTATTTTCGTACCCATCCGTTGCTGTCAAGGTACATTAGAATCACAGGCTAGAGAAGGCGAATGCCCCTTACTGGAAACAGTTGCATGCAGGATGTCACTGCCAGCCACATCCATGAGCGGCTTGACACACAGATTATTCAAAGAGTCTCTTTTGAACTGTTCGAGCGCGGCTTCATCACATCCTTCCAAATCCATGGCTTCGAGCTCCAGTGTGTCGAGAAAAATATCGTGCTTGGTGAAGACAATAATGATCGGAACTACAGTTTGGAACATGAGTTACGAGAGACAAGATGTAAACGATGCGCACTATTGCCCAGAATTGCCTTCCTCGATTCTAGAAACTCCTTGACTCCGTTCTCAAACAACCGTCCATCCGCATGAGGTATCGAGAGGCAGAGCCTATAAACAGTGTTAGCATGGTAGAGTGACGGTGGCAGCTACAACATCACACCAAACCGCATGGATTTTGTCCTTCAGCGCGGGCATTTTGCGTCGGCAATCGATGAACTCTTTTGCAGCCGCAAAACTGGCGCTGTCGCCAGCTTCGAATCCCTCACTATCGTGGAGGACAAATCGCCCGTTTTGTGGCGCGACGAACTCCCGATTGATATCGGCTACGCCTCGCGAATGTCCAGAGACATGCTGGGTGGGCGAGCGTCAGCATCTGTCGTCCACGGTACTAATTTCGTCAACTTAACCACTTCGTCTATCTTAAATGCCTGGTGGATCAACGATGACTTGCCAACCCCAGTCTACAAAGCGGGTGCGTGAGCGATCTATGCTTGAAGACAGTGATCCGACACACCTTCCCTATTACCAGCAGTCGGAACCTTGGACAAATCTCTAGAACATCGCTGCTAGTCGGCTGCAGCTGTCTGGTATGGACACTATCGCTGATAGGACAAGGGTGCTAGTTTGTTTTTTGAGACAAGATATCTTCAAATATACTGACGATATTGTAATGACGACAGTCATCTTCATCTTCTTTCTAGTCATCTCGTGCACTGTAACATCAAGCTATCAACTTAATGCGACACGATCGGAGACGGGTTGGTTCACCTCGTTTACCATCTTGATCCACTATATCGGACAAAATGTCTTGTCTGTCCAATGGAAACTTCACGATACTCTTCCACGGAAGCACGCCCATAGAATGGTGTTGACAGTGTACCAACAAGGAAGCCGGCTCAGTGGTCACCGCGCTGTGGTAAAATGTTCAGACCGAATTCCTGGGCAACTATAGATGGGACTCACATGGCGTGATCGAACTTTGCACTAAGTTCTTTGTCTTTGCCTGAGCCGCGGAGGACTTCCTGTCGCTGTGAACCAAGCTCCAACTCCACAAATTCGACCATCTTTTTCGAAGCATCGTCGACGTGGATGACAATACCTAAGAAGTAAGATGTTTAAGGGTGAGATACTCGGTAAATGAGAGATTCTTACTGGAAATGTGGAGATGGACAGAGGAGACAGCTACGGCGGCAGTGGTATAAGTTTCAGACATCGACTTTCCAGTGAACGGGAGGAGGGAATGGATGACAGCCGCGAAGGCACGCGAACATAGTATAATCGCACGCTGGATGGGCGCTTCGATAGTAGTACAAAAGTTAGACTAGCCGAAGAATAGCTTGACTAGCTAAGTTTGAGCTAAGTAGATGGTTTTGATTTCCGATCGGCTTGACTAAGCAAGATTGAGCAGCCACTGCCAGTAGAGTGTCTGAATGTAAGTATGATGGTATCATTCTGGAGTGGGGAATGTATACTTATCCCAAGCTCTCGGTGGGATGCTGTACGCGAAGGCTACATATTATCTATTTGTGCTGAAATAGCCTTGAGCAGATACCAACACTACGAGGTTGGGCGTTCAACGTTAAACTTTGAGCTCCCCTAATAATTAAATAATTGATTATCGATGTCACATCATACCGTAGCCTATGTCACACAGACTCCGACAATTACAATTCAAAGCGAAAAATTGAAGTCGAAGTTGGGCAAAATGTGGTATCCGATAGTAATTTAGTAGTTCTATCAGCTTGTCTTCGTACCTCGACTAAGTTCCGCTCCCCCCAACAGTACTCAGTCGGTGTATCTTCCATTCTCCTCTACTTTATCCACTCATCGCTTTCTTTGTGAAATATGAGCTGAAGTCGCATTCCTCCAGCGGTCTAAGACTGAACTGCCTTCATGTCCCATCAGAGACAGAGTCGAGACCTGTCAGTGAGGGTTTTTCACTGGAGTCTCACTGGCAACCCTGCAGCTCACCTCCCTTACTACAGGTGCGGGAGGAGAAAGTGTCCGTCCCACTGCCTAACCCATTGTATGCTCCACTTTCTCGCTACCCTTAGTAGTCTAAGTGAACCTCGTACTGACATATTGTACTCACAGTTATTTCTGCCGGACAACGGTCAAAGTGACAATATTCAGACTGCTGTGCTTTGAACTTGGCCTACGCAGACCGAGCTTGTACAGTGCTTGGAGCCGTCACTCCCTTTTGTACTGGTTGATGAAACTGACCAAGTCAGAGGGTTTAAATAAAGGCCTTGACTCGAGATGAGCGCGTGCATGGAACGTTACAAAGCATAAGTGCAGGGTATCAAACTACAGAAACTATAATGACCGATATCTATCATGATGACCATTCACCACTCTTCGTCCAGTTGCAACCCCACCATGTGTGGCCCTATCTTCGTTCTCAGGTCCTGGACTTCTTCAGCCTTGATGGAGTGGCGCTGAATCAGTTTAACAATCTCCTCCAGCGCATCATCTCCTCCGCTACGGGTTAAAGGTACATGCGAGTGAATTGCCGAATGAACACTGCTTTTCCCCGCCTCGTCGTAGGCTTTGATAGCAATCTTGATGACACGACGAGAGATGGGCCCTGTCGGCGCTAGCAGGAACGCAATCTGCATGATACATGTTAAATCCACGATGTACGCCATCATCCGCCGCAGGGTAATGTTTCTAGA
Organism: Suillus paluster; assembly: GCF_016628075.1. NCBI lineage: Eukaryota > Fungi > Basidiomycota > Agaricomycetes > Boletales > Suillaceae > Suillus > Suillus paluster. The sequence continues at coordinate 45,183 of NW_024537741.1, read as the reverse complement.
TCGGTTTATAGGCTGTTCTGAACACGTTTCAAATGGAGAAAACGTGCATTCACTCACGTCTGTTGATAGATGTCATAGACCCACTTAGCCATGACGACTCCTGCGGCAATTGGCGCAACGATCGGTAGAAACGGGGCTGCCAGCGGCGTCATAATACCTATTATCGCCCCGACCACGGAGAGGCCAAATTTGCTGCTAATGCCTCCATAAACTGAAAGCATCTCAAAGTACAACAACTTACAAAGATCCCGCGGTGTTTGGAAATTCTTCCTTGTCCAAATCGTTTAGAATCAGTTCTTGGAACTTGCTACTGGCTAAGTGCTTTGCAAAAACATGTCAGCAACCTGAGATATGAACCTATACAAGATAGACATCTTACATCGTGAGGGTCATTGAAGTTCCAAACGTCAATGACGTCCTTGTGGATCACAGACAAACAGTCCTTCATGGTGAAGCCCGCGAAGTCCATGCTCGAAGCGAGACCTCTCCAATATCCTAAGAATTCACAAGTCACAAAACGGCTTCGAACACTGACAAGACTAACTTTTCTCGCCGATGCTGTGAAGAGTAGTGTGAATTAAGGTTCTACCAAAAGTATAGCCATCGTGCGTACGCGATTGATGCCTTAATTTTAAGACTGATGTCTACTCGCTGGGCTATCATCATAGCTAATGCCGCTTCTGAGGCGACAAATTTTTCCACGTTGGTGGTTGTGAGATCGATCAGCTCTCGTACGGTGTTCTCGTATCCATTCTTTGCTGCTAGGTACATCAGAATCGGAGACTAGAGAAGTGAACGCTCCTTACTTGAAACAGCTGCGTGCAGGACATCGCTTCCAGCTGCGTCCGTGAGTGGCTTGATGCACAGATTATTCAATTTGTCCCGTTTAAGATTTTCGAGTGCGGTGCCATAACAATCTTCCAAATCTATGGCTTCGAGCTCCAATGTGTCGAGGAGAACGTCATGCTTGGTGAAGACAACGATGACCGGAACTACAGTTTGAAACATTAGTTATGAAGATAAGATATAAATAATGCGCACTATTGCCCAGAATTTCCTTCCTCAATTCTAGAAACTCCTTTACTCCGCTCTCGAGCAGCCGTCCATCGGAATGAGGTATCGAGAGGCAGAGCCTACAAACAGTGTTAGCATGGTAGAGTGGCGGTGGCAGCTACAACATCGTACCAGACCGCATGGATTTTGTCCTTCAGCGCGGGCATGTTGCGTCGGCAGCCGATGAATTCTTTTGCAGCCGCAAAACTGCCAGTGTCGCCAGCTTCGAATCCCTCACTATCGTGGAGGACAAATCGCCTGTTTTGTGGCGCGACGAACTCCCGATTGATATCGGCTACGCCTCGCGAATGTCCAGAGACATGCTGGGTGGGCGAGCGTCAGCATCTGTCGTCCACGGTACTAATTTCGTCAACTTAACCACTTCGTCTATCTTAAATGCCTGGTGGATCAACGATGACTTGCCAACCCCAGTCTACAAAGCGGGTGCGTGAGCGATCTATGCTTGAAGACAGTGATCCGACACACCTTCCCTATTACCAGCAGTCGGAACCTTGGACAAATCTCTAGAATATCACTGCTAGTCGGCTGCAGCTGTCTGGTATGAACACTATCGCTGATAGGACAAGGATACTCAGTTTGTTTTTTGAGACAAAATATCTTCAAATACACTGACGATATTGTAATGACGACAGTCATCTTCATCTTCTTTCTAGTCATCTCGTGCACTGTAACATCAAGCTATCAACTTAATGCGACACGGTCGGAAACGAGTTGCGTCACCTCGTTTACCATCTTGATCCACTATATCGGACAAAATGTCTTGTCTGTCCAATGGAAACTTCACGATACTCTTCCACGGAAGCACGCCCATAGAATGGTGTTGACAGTGTACCCATAACGAAGCCTGCTCAGTGGTCACCGCGCTGTGGTAAACTGTTCCGACCGAATGTCTGGACAGCTATAGGTGGGACTCACATGGCGTGATCGAACTTTGCACTGAGTTCTTTGTCTTTGCCTGAGCCGCGGAGGACTTCCTGTCGCTGTGAACCAAGCTCCAACTCCACAAATTCGACCTTCTTCTTCGAAGCATCGTCGATGCGGGTCACAATACCTAGGAAGTAAGATGTTCAAGGATGAGATACTCGGTAAGTGGGAGATTCGTACTGAAAATGTGGAGAGGAGCAGAGGAGGCAGCCATCGCAGTGGTATTTTCGGACCTTGTTTTCTGAGTCGATGGGAGGGAGGTTAAGGGGGAATAGATGACGGCCGCGGGTTCCAGCAATAGCCTCTGGGATGCAGATGTCGTATTAGCGCATGTTTTGCACGTGCTGAATGCACCTTGACTCCTTGAGGCAGCTTGCTACACAGGAATCTTGCGTGAAATAGGAGGGCTGACTCGGAGAAGTACTTGTTCGATCTGGGTAAAAACTATTGTGTTACGTAGACCCACAGCCCAGACACTGCTTCGATCATGAGTGAAGCGATGAATATGGGCGTCTGAGTGACACGAGGTGTCTGTATGTAAAAGTATTCATGCAACTTTTAGTATATATGGTATTGAGAATGAAATGGCCTACCACAGGTATTTAATGTCTGCCCATCATTCGCGCCAGAGTTTTGCCTTGGGGCGTCTGAATCCGTGGAACACGCATTCACGAGGCGCAAGTTACTGACTTAGAAGGATCTCGATGATCCTCCCGTCCTAATTGGATAAAACGAAAAGCGGAATGCCGGGAATCTGCGAACTGTGCGTATCATATAGCGCTCGCACCATTCTACGATAAGTATGAACAACCCTTGCAGGGGCCAAGGCAATGCCAATAGCATCCGGGATCGAGAATTCGGAACCCCGACGAGAAGGCAAGTCCCTGAGCTCACAGACGCCTGCACAGTGGCCCATCTGATTGATCTGGGCATGATGCAAGGGTTCATAGTCGGGCCTGCCGCACAAATAGCCATTGGTCGCCACTCAGTACCGTACTTATATGGGATAGCAAGACCCTCACTCACCTCGGGGCACGTCATCGAAAGTCCTCTGAGAGTATCCACTGGAGTACAGACAAACGTGGAGTTTTTCAAGCATCCCAGTTTCCTTGATACGCCGCGGCAGTGACATACAAGAAGAGTCATTAGACCCCTTACCTTCCTTTGAAATTACATGGCGAGACCCCACGATGCACATTTGCGCTAACGAGGTGTCCCACGGCTATTCGGATGAGCGTCAACATTCAATAGGCCGTTGCCAGTGGCCAAATAAGCCTGACACCTTCATCGGTGGATAGCAGCACTGCTTACTCCGACACCCCTCTCCAGGAAGTCGTCATACTCCTCCAAGGTCCAGGTATGCCTGCCGCAGACATTTACTTACAGGTTGTGACTTCATCCGTTCTCGCACTAGGTTACCACCACTGGGACATCATATCCCGTATTTTCCTCTTCAGATATTACACATGAAGGTCCTGTTTTCCGCTCGGTTCCGCGATTGGCTGAAGAATTGGCAGAGGAGGTTGCTCTTATTGCTTGCCAGTCTTAGATTAAAATTTGGTTCGAAAAAAGCGAACGTCAATGACAAGAATCTGTCTGTTCTTTTATCCATTTACATGGCACAAGTTTACTGAGTATATGCGGATGTAGTAGTCTGCTCGACCTCACTGGGCAAATTAGCAAAGAATTATCCCGATACCCTGTCGCACAAGGCAGCTTTGGGGATGTGTGGAAGTGCATACGCATACGCCCTCGATCAGAGGCATGTCCCTCATGTTTGCACCGCTAATTTGCATTCATGACTGACTGACTCCTCGTCTATCAGGTTGCGGTAAAGTGTCTGAGACTTGAGGTTCCGGACGATGATTCGAAGAAACAAATTACTGAGGTTTGCACGGCTCCACCTGCAAGTACCATGCGTTCATTTGCTAAAGTACGACAATCCAGAGGCTCGAACATGAGCTACAGCGGAACACTCAGCTCGAACACACTAATCTGCTGCCGGTGCTGGGAATCACTCAAGGATTTGGCCTGCTGCCTGCCATCGTATCCCCATGGATGCAGAAAGGCTCACTTACTGCGCTTCTGGAACGTGATTTCCAACAACTCACTCTCACTCGAAAACTCCAAATCGTGGGTGTTTGTTTCATGGCACGGGGACGCATCTGAATATTTCTTGTTACAGCTCAACGATGTCGCTTCAGCTCTGCAGTACTGTACGCGTCCAACGTCAGTTTTTGGCGTAAAGCTTATGTGAACGTTAGTGCACTCCAAAAACATAGTCCATGGTGATCTCACCGGCGTGAGTACCACGGAGTTTTCCTTCCTAAAAGACATTAACGACGCAACTCAGAACAACATTCTCATCAGTGAGAACGGCAACGCCTTGGTGGCTGACCATGGCATTCTCCTTTTTTGTTCAGAGCTCCATGGCACGTCCTATATCAGAAGCAATGTGCGATGGGCCGCACCCGAAAACTTCCAAGTCCCGGAAGATGAAGAGTCAACAAGTTCGCCTCAATTGGCATCGGACATCTATTCCTTCGGGTGCATTATGCTGCAGGTTTGTGGGCGAATCTGGTAACGTGGAATGCGATTCCCATTCTCTTGCAGGTCTTCACAGGAAGAGTTCCGTATTCTGAATATCGAAGCGACCATCAAGTTACCGTGCGGATACTCAGAGGCCAGAAGCCTGCTCGGCCAGTGACACCGCCTATTGCGGATTCTCTGTGGGATTTCATGCAGAAGTGCTGGATTGATGCGGATTATCGGCCGTCAGCTAAGGTGGTCCAGGAATTTATACAGGGTCAGCTGAAACTGTCAGAGGAAAAGTCTTGACTTTCTCGTGCATCTCAGGATCCATTCATGGCCAGTTTTCTCGCAATTTCTACTCGCGGTCATGTACGATATGTTCGCAAGTTCTCATGCACTCACATTACTCTCAAAAAACTCTCTCCTACTAGTTCCCTGAAGTCTTCACCTCAATGCACGGATTCCCTAGATGCTTGGCAGATCGTAGCTATTCTTCACGATGAATGACCTCGTCATTTGACACGTCAAATATAGCAGAGTAGAGGAAAAATGTTACTTGTATTAGTTTGAATGACGTATCAGATAGTATGCATACTTTGTTATTCATGTGCATGAACGCTCATCAAGTATTTACGGCATACTATCTCAGAGTCAGCGCTCTCACAGTACTACTTACTCGAAGCAGAATAGGTTCAACATTAATATAGCGAGCTCGATGGCAAATACAACTGCTGTCGCTGCAACTGCGGTATGTTGGCCATTTCAGACATCGTAGTCGCTCTCAGTCAATAGACCCTTCTTCAGCTTCGCCAATTCGCTTTCTTCGATGTTCACCCTGTAAAGGACGTCCATGACCTTGCTAGCTCACCCGAGATCTTCAAAAACGCCTCAGAAATCTCAACTGTCGTCTCATCTAGTGCTGGGTTGCTCGTTGCGGATATTCATGGCAGCGTGCACATTCTAAACAAGGACTTCATATCGACTACAAGCTGGATCGCACATGTCGGAGGACGAGTAACGCACATGGCGGAGAGGAGTGACATATTGGTGACTATTGGGGAGGAGGACGCAGTACGAGGTAGTTTGGTGAAGATTTGGGATCTTGGGAAGACGGACAAGAGAAACCAAGCACCGGTTTTGTTGAGATCGGCCAAGGTCCAGCCTAGCAATAAGCCCCATCCAGTGAGTGATTCACTGTGTTCATGTTCCATTCGATGAACTAGCACATTTAGGTCTCTTGCTTTGCACTTTCTTCTGCGCTGTCTTTCCTTGCCATCGGCTTGGCCGACGGGACGGTGCTACTCTATAGACACTTGGACCAGTCACTATCTCCCACCGCATCCCTGACTTCCCTCCCTAAGACACGCACCATCCATGAATCTTCCTCTGAACCCATCACAGGCCTCGGCTTCCGGGAACCTCCCGCTAACACAGACGCCAAGGACAACAACGTGCATCTTTTCATTGTGACTACGAATTCGGTGTACTTGTACCACGTGTCCGGCAAAGGGAGTGGAGGGTCTAGCGTGCTGCTGGACGACATCGGATGCGGCCTGGGATGTGCGGTGATGGATTGGCGCGCTGAGAAGATCGTGCTTGCGAGAGACGAGGCAGTATATGCGCATGGTTTGCAGGGGAGGGAGCCGCCATATGCATACGAAGGTAAGCTGTTTGGTACGAAACTTAGTGCTGGGTGCTGATGCTTTGTCTTTCGCAGGCTACAAGTCGTCCATTCACACCCACCTTAACTATGTAATAGTTGTCTCACCACCCTCAACGGTTACAGCGCCATCAGCTGCTACGCGTAAGCTTGCAGCGGCAGCGGGAGGGGGAGACGGCGATGCATCTAAGGTGACTGTGTTTGACATGGAAAATAAGGTAATAGGATACACCGGAATGTTTGCGGAGGGTGTCAGAGAGGTGATTTCGGAGTGGGGAAATATTTACATCCTCACGAATAATGGCCAGGTGCGTCCCTTCAGTATTCAGAACTGTGGGTTGCTTTTGTCCTTCTTAATATGACGTTGCTGCCCTTGTTTAGCTTACCCGCCTCGCCGAGAAATCCACTTCTGCCAAACTCTCCATGCTGTACGCGAAGGCTCTATACCCACTCGCGCTCAGTCTTGCGCAAACACAACACCTCGACGAAAACTACGTGGCTGACATCCACCGTCAGCACGGCGACTATCTCTACACAAAGGGAGATTGGGACGGCGCGATGGCGTGCTATGTGAAGACGATAGGGTGGGTGAAACCAAGCTACGTCGTTAGAAAGGTCAGCTTTTTATCAAGTTTTTGATCACGACAAGTCTGACAATGGTGGTGCAGTTCCTGGACGCTCAGCGCATACACAATCTCGTTACCTACCTGCAAGAGCTACATGCCCTTGGCCTCGCAAACGCTGATCATACTACTCTTCTACTTAACACTTACACCAAACTCAAAGACGTCACACGCCTTGACAGCTTCATTAAAACAGAGTCTCGGCGCTCTGATGCGGCGGAGTCGAAAGGCGACCTTCCATTTGACCTGGACACTGCTATACGGGTGTGCAGACAGGCAGGGTACTTCGAACATGCTAGTTACCTTGCGAAGCGGTACGGGCGGCATGAGGAGTATTTGAGGGTTATGATCGAGGACGCCGGTAAGTATGGTGAGGCATTGACGTATTTGAGACACTTGGGAGCAGACGCGGTAGGTCTGATCTTCGTTGTTCCTGCTTCATCTTATTTTTTCAGTCCAAGTCTAATATATTTGTGCAGGCAGAGAGTAACCTCGCGAGGTACGGACGTGCTATGTTGGACAATCTCCCAGAGGAGACGACGCAGCTTCTAATTGATCTCTGCACCGTTTCTGGGCCCCTCGCCGTGTCAGAAGTGGAAGACACTACTTCCCAGCAGTCGAGCACACCGGCAAACGCCCCATCGTACCTTTCGTACCTTGCCCTCTCCCGCGTACCTGCGCCTGAAGACAAAGTGGAGGAATCTAAAGCGGACGAAGAGGGAGAGCCTGCAGAGCCCCAAATGACGCAGCCTAGTGCGCCTCCACCATTGAAAGAGAAACGGCCCTCGCCTACGCTCTATTTCGCGCATTTCGTCGACCACCCATCATACTTTGTTCGTTTCCTGGAGAGCGTAGCTGCACGTCGGTGGGGACAGTCGCTCTCACCCCTTCCATCATCTCTTCCCAATCCCAGTTCGGACGAAGACGAGGACTCGGAAAAGCGGGATCAGGCAGCGGTTTGGAACACACTTCTTGAGCTCTATCTTGATGGAGGCTCCCAAGAACAACAGGACAATGCACTCAAAGTTCTCACAAGCGACTCCTTGCCGTGCGATAAGACACATGCATTGATTCTTTGCAGCAGCTACATCTACACCCGAGGTCTGGTTGTACTCTGGGAGAAGCTGGGCATGTACGAGGACATCTTACGGTTCTGGATGGACAAGCACAACGCGTCGCCATCCGAGGCCTCCGCGTCGACTGAAGTCGTGCAGGCCCTTGCACGATATGGCCCATCGCACCCGCACCTCTATGAGCTCGTGCTACGCTTCTTGACAAGCACGCCGGAGCTTCTTACGCGGCACCAGGCCGATGTGGAGAACATCCTGGAGCATATCGAGAAAGAGCGGATAATGCCTCCGCTTGGCGTGGTGCAGGTACTGAGTAGGAATGGAGTAGCGAGTGTGGGACTTGTCAAGGACTGGCTCATGGGACGCATCAAAGAGGCAAGGGAAGAAGTGCAGACTGTGAGTCCTTTCTATTTCTCTCTTGTTTCCGCGCTGAATAATTTTTCGCGCGACAGGACCAGCAACTGATTAACTCCTACCGGCTGGAGACGAACGCAAAGTTGAAACAAGTGGCGGAACTAGAGGACCCGATGCACGCCAAAGTGTTTAGTGTGACGCGCTGTTCCCAATGTAGTGGGCAGCTCGACTTGCCCAGTGTCCATTTCATGTGCAACCATTCATATCATCAGCGGTACGTATTTGGCCTCTTCATTATTTGAACTGTTATCGTCCTTTCCTCAAAATCACATTCTCTCCTTTGTGATGCCAATGCTGACGCGCATTTATACAGGTGCCTGCTGGACCATGAGACAGAATGCCCGCTTTGCGCACGACAACATGGTGTCATCCAGGAGATTCGGAGGAACAATGAGAGGATGGCAGATCAACACGAGCTATTCCTCTCGGATGTGCAAGATAATGGATTTGAAGCAGTTGCGAGTGGATTCGGTAAGGGGGTGTTGAATATGACACGCCTGGACGATGTTACTGCGTAACGTGTATCGCACTGCGCCATACTTCTGTCACATCTGCCTAGACTTACTCAACAGTCAGTCATCCGATTCATGCCCTTCATAACTATATCTGACCTCAGTTTGGTGGACGCAAATGAGACTTAATTTACACGCGATGGACAAAATATCGAATTGGTCCAGTAATGATGGAGGTTTTATTTGGCCCTTTTTTCCTTGTGAGAACTATCGCCTCATGTCCAGCGATTAGACTCTGCCCACAAGCCCCGCAGGGAGATGAGTGACTCAGCATTGATGATCCATCTGATCCACGCACCTGAAATATGGCCCCTCCCTGAGCTTTCGAAAGAGTAGAACATTTCGGGGAGAATACCACCGACACAGTGTTCTCATCGAACCCCAGGTAGTGACTTTGTCCCCCAAGAAGCAAGGCAGAGAAGCCGCGATCAGCGGGGCCAGGGTTTTCCATGGACGGCATTCTAAGAAGCTTCACTTGAGAGATCACAAACCCTAAGCTTAGGTACGCACGCCACTCAAATTCTCGTGGATGTCATCGATGATGACCCACGAACGGACTACTATCGAGCAGCTTGATCGACGATTGGTACGTAACTTCCCTCTGCCGGCTATGGGCACAATTCAAACATTGGACTTGCCTGGACTTGCAGTGGACGCAACAACACGAGTCAGATATGTAGGTGCCGCCCTGAGTTATTACTATCGCAGAGGAAGTAGAATCATTCATTTCAACATGAGTGCATATTTCTCGGCGCTAGAAGTCAAACGACAGCCTTTCATGGTTGACATAGAGTTGGTTCTCGAGGTTTACGTCCATCTCTCCGCCAGGAGGGCCCTCACGCGACAGTGTAATTTGGAAAATTTTCGGTATCTCCACATCCCTGAACACGCTTCAAGAAGTCTGATGGGCTCGTTATCTGCCGAGAGGTAGGTTTCTCCACTCCACGCCTTTAGAATGGGCAGTTGTGTGGTGAAATGCCAGCATTCAACGTAGATCTCATTCATTCAGCATGGATCTCATTCACTCGTGTCAGCTGGTGGTGCGCTGTCTGATATTCCAAATCCCCGAAGCTATCGGTTGATCAACTTCGGAATGTCAACGGTACCACCTGCGTATAAGACGGCCACTATCGCCAGGGAAGTCAGACTCCATCCCTCTGTGCTTCTGTTCTTTTTTTGGATCGGTATGCTGGCTCTTGTGAAGTTTCTTGTACATCGAATCTACTTCTACTTTCTTTGACCCCGCTCACTCTCAGTAACAGATTAGCCTGCGGCGAAGTGACCAAGCATCCGATGCTGCTCGGCCTTCTGATGATCGACCTTTCAAACATCCCTTGTCTATACCCCCCGAAGATGACCAAAGTGGATGCCATCCCATTTCTGAGAAAGATGGCTCGCAACTTGTCTCTTTAATTCAGATCACGACTCCTCAGACATCAACGCACGGCTCTTTCGTTCTGGACCCAAGCATCGTCATCAGACAAACCAATTTTCCGATAGCTTCGGGTGGGCTTGGAGACGTGTACAAATGTACATTGCTAAACAGGGGCGCAAGTTCAGAAGAGGTATCTCACACATTCATCATCTCCATGTTTGTGCTCACTCTATGCTCAGGTTGCGGTCAAATCGCCACGGTTTCCAAGTCTGACTGAAGCCGAAATTGCCAAAATAAACCATGTGTGTTTACTGCCACGTGCCTGAATTTCATTTCTGTTTGAACTCTGAACGTAGAATCTTGACCGCGAAATCAAGATATGGACCCTACTGGAACATCAATATGTATTACGTCTGCATGGCACCGCAACAGATTTTGGGCCGTTTCGCTCATTGGTTTCCTCCTGGATGCCGAATGGAACATTGAACTTCTACCTTAATCGTGTGCATGAAACCCTCACGACGACGGGTAGCCTTCACATTGTAAGTTTTTGTACGAAGCCTATTACCGGAGCTTACTATTTCTCAAAGCTTAAACAGATTACGGAGGGGCTCAAATACCGTGAGCAACGGATTGGCTATGGCAATCATGGGCTGAAGTGATGATGATGCTTTGGACAGTCCACGATAACAACGTGATTCACGGTGATCTTACCAGTGTATGTCTGCATACGATGTGCATCCATTATCCTCTGATCACGATTGTAGAACAATGTCCTGGTTGCTGCCGATGGATCCCCGCGCCTTGCAGACTTCGGTGTTTCGAATATCATGGTAAAGTCCAACCCGGCATTCTCCTACCACACCGGCGCTGTTCGTTGGGCCGCTCCGGAGCTTATCGTCCATCAGGAAGGCCAAACTGTGCAATGCGCCACTAAATTCAGTGATATATATGCTCTTGGGTGTATCATGCTTCAGGCCAGTCTCATATTTACGTTGTTTACGACACCTGACAGGTTCTGTAGGTGTTATACAGGAAACTTCCCTACTGGTGGATCAAGTCTGCCCTGCAAGTCGTGGCATTAAAGTTCAATTACCAAGAGCCCATTATTGACACCATGCAAATTCCAGCACATCACCTTGATTTCATGCGGCGGTGCTGGTCAATCAAGAGTGACAATCGTCCATCAGTGGATGACGTGTTAGACTTTCTCGAGAAAGCTATCTCCCATGAAACTTCATCTACGTAAGGTCTCGATTCGAAAGTGTTTCTTTTTCATGCCTTATTTATTCTGACTACCTCCATGCTCTCATAGAATAGTGTCTCTGAGTATAATATAGACTCGCATGTCCGGGGGCTCGGTACCTGTGACTCATAATACTGTAAAAGCGAAACCCATCATACCTTCGCATGCACACCCGCATCCAGGCTCGCTGTCTTATGGGACGATATGACATCGTTTGGCTAGGGACGCGAATGTGTTTTCACGCGAGTGGGTGCACGCCTTAATTCTTGCTCGGGGACAAAGAGCAAGGAGGGTCTTGGGGCTCCACCGACTCGCACGAAGTTCAGAATCAGACCTGCGCACGAGAAATATTGCAAAGGATCGCTATCATATAGTACATTATATCACACCGATATCTCGCGACAACACAAACCTAATTACTGGGACCCAGATCTCGCACGATGTAGTCGATCGTCGGGCGCTCGGCTGGTCTCCTATTCAAGCATCGTATTGACAGTTGTCCATACACCCCATAACTCTCCATGTCGTTGAAAGGCTCCTAACCTCGGAACATTGCGCCCATAACGGCACCTGCACTTTTGGCCACTACTGATTATGGGCATCTTTAAAATAAACAGTGGACTTGCACTGGACCCAACAACACGAGTCATATAGGCACTGCCTCGAGTTGTTATCGTAGAGGCAGTAGAATCAGCGCATATTTCCCGGCGCTCGAAATCAAACCACAGGCAGTCTTTCGTGGCTGACATAGAGTTCATCCACTGAGGCCGATGTTTCGTGCAACAGCGTAGTTTGGGGATTTTTCTATACCTCCACATCCCTGAACACGCCTCAAGAATTCTGATGGGCTCATTGTATGCCGTGCGGAGAGGTGAGCTTCGGGGAGTAGGAATTGCGAAGGGTTCACCAGGGAAACCCCAACCGGCATGAGTTAATGAGATCCACGATGAATTCTGGCCTTCTAGCACATGGCTGCTCGTTCTAAAGGCATCAAGTGGAGCAACTATCAGTTGATGATTTTCCGACTTCGCGATGCCAACGGTGACTACTGTAGTTCCAGCAAATAAGACGGCAAGTCCGGCACTGTTGGAGAAGTAAGACTGCACCTCTTTGCGTGGTTCTTTCTGGTATGGATGTTCTGACTGATATGACCGATAACAATACAAAACTAATTACGGTGACCCAGATCTCGCATGACATCGTCAATCGTTGGGCGCTCAGCTGGTCTCCTATTCAAGCATCGCGTTGGGAGCTGTCCACACACCCCACGACTCTGTATTCCATCAAAAGGCTCACGTCCTTGAATGATTGCGTTCATAACGGCACCTACAGTTTTGATCTTCTCGTAAGGTTGCTTTCCCGAGAAGATCTAGGACTATTGTGAGAAAGCTATTCCAAGGATTAATGATCCGACAAACCTGCAACATCACGCAGCCATACGAATAAATATCTCCAGCTTTGGTTGGCTTCTCGTCTTGAGCGTCAATAGCCTCAGGGGCCATCCAACGTGTGTTTCCTGGATGACAGGAGTTGAACGTAGTATTTTCCGCCTCGGCGAGGATCATCGACAGACCAAAGTCCGCGAGACGGAGGCAACCAGAGCTATCAACAAAAATGTTGGTCTGATCACAATTCATTGAATTCAGCCACAGCACCACATGTAGGTCAGGATGAGACCTACCCCTGTCAAGTCACCATGCACGATGCCCCCGCCGTGCTGCCCGTGCACTAGGGTATAACAGTCTTCAGTATATGGTGCCCTCACTACATTTTTAACAACGGAACGCACAATAACCAAGACCAGCAGCCACCTGCTGCATCTGAAGTCATGGGTAAGCACTTATAAAGTCGATGCGATAGCAATCCACTTACAAGGTCTAGTTTTCGAAGTTCAGTCAGTTTGGAAAACTCGCGCCTCAAATAATAATTCAGTGATCCGTTTTCCATCCATGGAGAAACCAATGAAGGAAGTGGCCCAAATTCTTCGGTAACACCCTCGAAAGGGAGAATGTGGTCGTGCGACAACTTGATCCAAACATAAGCCTCGCGGCGAATTCTCTGGGGTGGTGAGCAAAACCATCAGCGAGTAGAACTGCGACTACTTCATGCCCTAACCCTGCCTGTTCTTTTTACTAGTTCTTTATCATTTGATTGAGGGATCCTGATCGATTTGACAGCGACCTTGATTGTGATCAATAATGAATCTTCTAGTAGCCATTGCTTATAAACTTACAGTGCGGGTCTCAGATTGTGTAGACATGGAACATTTCCAGACGTCACCGAGCCCTCCTGAACCATTAGCAAACTGTTCGAGTTTTCGAATGGCTGTCGCAGGAATATGGAACGGTTCGACTTTGAACTCAACTGTGACGTTGGTCTCCTCCTAATATTAGTCTGTCGTCAACGCACAAGCAAAATTAATACTTACATATCGACTCATGGCGGGGCGATCACCCATTGGGTCTCATCAACTGACGGGTGCTAGCCTGAGACAACTGGTGAGGTGAAGTAGATGAAACAGGCGTCCTTATATATGCCTACTGCTGTGGAACAGACAAATTAACAACGGATGCTGTCAACACAAAAATACCACAGTCATAGTATGAGGCCCTACTATATCAGACCCGTTTGGCCTGGCGCCTGAGGGCTTAGTTAGGTTAGTAGTGAGGCCTCGAGGCCTAAGTGTGACATGAACCGTGACATAAAACCGTGATAGGCTGTGTGCGATTCAATGTCTTGCATAGGTTTCCACGTCTTCCATCAAACTCGGGAGGAAGGTATCGTACACATGACAGATTGACGCTCGAGTCCCCCATTCTCAGTTGCTGACCGGCCGCCGCCTTATCTTCTTCACTTTGTCGTAACTTCTCCATCCAACCCTGTCCTCGAACCGCTGCATCTTCCAAACGCGATCATGATTCCTGGAGTTATTTGAGCTCTGCGTAGCTTGGAGAGTTTGTTAAAGGAAATTGGAATTAGGTAAGGGGATGGTGGCATTGCTTTCGTCTTCGATGAGTTCTAGTGGCCGATTGTCGAATGCACCTAGAGTATCGGAACCAGGATGTCAAAAGCCACATCTGAGATCCTGGGCACTTGCCTTCGATGCCAAGGTAAAAGTGATAGATCCGAAAGACGCGCGCTTAACTCAAGAAAGCTCAGAAATCTGTCTCGACTCATCGGATGTTCTAAGAACCCCAGATGAGGTTGGACGAGTGCAATTCCTAGAACGAGTCACACTGAAATGTTCTCCGCTCCCTAAATGTCTCCTTCGAAAATCCCTGAGTACGACAAAGAGGTGCAGTTCAGGATAATTGACCTTAGCCTAGGACCCCTTACACTGCGTTACACGAGGCCGCTGTCCTGGATCCCCAGTGTTTCAGCGAGCGTTCTCATCATTTAGTAGATAAGAACTAAGAAAACGGTATGGTCCAGGTCCTGTGGACTTTCCCGTGGCGAACCTCAGCGCTGAGCGCTCAGTGACTCACTGATAAGGGAGCGGCCAAGTGTGCAGATTAGTAGGTAGGAACCACAGTCCATTGCACAGGACCCATGTTTTGCTGTATACGGTATGACATATCTTACATACCTTTGAGAACTCCCAGAGCACTGAAGAACGGTAGGTGTTGTAACCTGTGGCAATGAGTGCAGCATCAGAAGGATCCTTCGCGATCATAAATCGTGATGGTCTGATGGAAGACCTATCTTTGCGTGACAGAACATTTTGGGCTGCTGCAATATAATGATGTAATATTCGGAAGTATGTATGCAGTATTGGATAGCCCACTGCGGGAAGTGTACACAATACTCCAGAACACTCCCCAGTCTCTCACCAATGACCATGGAATTTCCAATATCGATGAACGAAATCGCGGAAGTTGCGCGGAAGCAACATACTGACATCCACCGGTGCACTGCCACAGATTCGTGAAGGATGCTATGTACCAGTTTTTGAGTTTGCCACTTGTTTGCCAGTGCCACACTGCCACAATTAGTAGCAAATTAATTATTTCGTTTACATAAACTTGGTTCAGAACTTCTTGAAACTATTGGAAGCTATGCTGCAGGCAGAAGGCCTGTCGACAGCAGGCCCATGGTTTGCCGGCCGTTGGGTTGCCGTGATAATATCACTGACCTAGTAGCACGTCTCGATTCTCAAATATATATATACCTGCAAAATCAAGTTGCCGCTTGGACGACGCCATCGTACAGCTACCGTTTCGCCACCTTGAACGTTGTCACGGTGTGGCCTTGCAATGGGTAATTGCTGTTCTCAGAAGTCTGTGGTAAGCTCATGTCCCTGCGTTCAATGTGAACGACGGTCACAGATGACCCTCGACAGCAGAGAAATGACAGTTCCACTTCCCAGGCCCCTCACCGAGTTGATTTCAAAATTGAACCACCTAATATTCCTGAGATAGAAATCAAAAAGCTCGAGCTGTTCCCCAGTGGAACAGGAGGACTTGGTGATGTCTGGAAATGTTCTTGGTCTCGACAATCCGGGACATCTAAGGTAAATACATCTGCGAATGGGTGGGGATTCACAATATCCACAATCTTCAAGGTTGCGGTCAAATCAGTTAGAATCCCTCAAGCAGGTGATACTCAAGTGGTGGATAGGGCAAGCAAGGTGGGCGCAAGAAATTAATGAAAGTCCTTGTGCTCATGAATTTGCTCACCCAATAGAGGATTCGTCGCGAGGCTTATGTTTGGATCACTTTGGTGCATGACAATATTCTCACCTTTAACGGAATCATCGATGGCTTTGGGCTACTTCCGGCGCTAGTTTCTCCGTGGATGGAAAATGGGTCGCTCGACGTCTATCTGAAACAGGGACATGTACCTTCCAAGGGCGACAAACTGAGAATGGTTCGCACTGTCTCTTGCAAAGCCGAATAAGTTCTAATAGGTCTTCAGTTAAGACAGATAGCGGCCGGCCTCAAGTATTGTACATCTATATTTTTCCCGTGTCTAGATTAGACGTACTCATCGACTTGTTAGTACACGATAAAGGGGTAGTTCACGGCGATTTAACATGTGTACGTGTAAAATTTGTGGCGATGATGTCTCAAGAACAACTCGACTTGATTTACAGACCAATGTTCTGATTAACGACGATGGGAAGCTCTGCCTTGCAGACTTCGGTCTCTCGATGATCCTTGCGGAATCGCAAAACTCTACCTTTAATTCATGCCACCCAGGAAACGTGCGGTGGATGGCACCTGAGATGCTTGCTATGCCTGAGCCAGGGGGAGTGGTGGTGCCAACCAAAGCCGCCGATGTTTACTCATATGGTTGCATCATGCTTCAGGTGTGTTGACCCACATTCGATTCTATATAAGCTGTGTTACTGATATCGTGCAGTTGTTTTGTGGGCATGTACCTTACCGCTGGCTAACGCAAGCGTTTCATGTTATTGCGGCAAGAGTCGCAGGAATCGAACCCTTCCGCCAAATCACCGATGTTGAAGAGGGACATAAGGAGTATTCATTGAAATGTATATCTGTCAACGTCGGAGATCGACCAGGGGCCTCCGGGATTGTGGAGTTTTTAGGAGCAGAGTAACGACAATGCAACAAACAGAGTAGTCAAGGATGCTGTATATCGGAATGACGTCTGCATTTAACGCTGCCTTGTTTATGTATGTCATGAGGAGTAAGGTAGTTTGCTGGCACATAAATGACTATACCCTGTACACTAGGTGCCGACCTGTCGCGCTTATAATAGAGAAATACTGAGAACATACACTAACTGGTATGATGTATAAAGGATGCAAAATCAATGTTGATATAAAGAAGGCAGAAAAAAGGATCGCTTCAAAACTGAGGCCTCATCCAGACGAAGTCTCCTTCGACAGTGCTACTTGAAGGTAGTTTAGTACCCCGTCCACTGATGGACGAACCTTGGTATCGGCTGACCAACACCGCCGCATGAAATCCAAGTGATTGGGCTGGATTTCGATGGTGGAGTCAATGGGCTCTAGGTGTTTGAACCTTGCAGAAACAACGTGTATAGCGGTCTTAAGCCACCAGTAGGGCTGTTTCCCATACAGGACCTGCAGGTGAGGGTGTGAGAGTCACCAGCAGGCTAACGAGAGACTGACCTGAAGCATGATACCACCGAAGGCATATATGTCACTAGAGTTGGTTGCGTATTGTATAGGTTGACCTTCTGGGGGATCGAGGAGCTCCGGAGCGACCCAACGTACTGCACCGGTGTGGTAGGAAAAGGCAGGATTGGATTGTACCATGATATTCGAGATTCCGAAATCTGCAAGGCGAGGGGATCCATCGGCAGCAACCAGAACATTATTCTACAATCACGATCAGAGGATTACGGATGCACAGCATATGTAAACTTACACTGGTCAGGTCACCGTGTATCACGCTATTGTCGTGGACTGTCCGAAGCATAGGCATCAGTTATATCGATCGCTTCCGTAGTCAATCCATCACTCACGATACTTGAGTCCCTCAGCGATTTGTTGAAGCTATTGAAAACAGTCAAGTTCTCGCAATCGGCTTCGAGAATAAAACTCACGAGGCGAAGCCTACCCATCATCGTGAGGGTCACAGACGTACGGTTGAGGTAGGAGTCCAAAGTCCCGTTCGGCATCCAGGGAGAAACCAATGCGCGAAACGGGCCGAATTCCTTTACAGTGCCATACAAACGCAGCACATATTCATGCTCTAATACGGCCCAGATACGGATCTCGCGGTCAAGGTTCTGCATTCAAGAATAAATGAAGTTCCTTCAGACCGTATCTCAACATACCTTATTGATTTTGACAGTTGCCTGATGATCACTCAAATTTGGGAATCGTGGGGATTTGACTGCGACCTGAAGTCAGAGTTAGACACGCCAAAAATACGAATTTATGAAATACCTCTTGCGAACTTGCATCGCAGTTCCATGTACACTTGTAAACATCTCCAAGACCACCCGAGGCAGTTGGGTAGTTCGTTTGCCTGATGATATTACTTGATTGAATACAGACAATGCTACAGTTGGATGTTTAAAAGTCCTGGCCCGACGTAGTAAAGAAATAACTTACGAGTCCCCTGTGTCAGAAGTAGATGCTTTGCCATTTGGTGCCGGGCCAATCTGTCGCCTAGAGTCGATGACTTTACGGATGCGTGGTAAGAAATGCATAAATATCTGCTGTAGGCCGCTAAATGGCATGTGGACAGGAAATCAGAGTGAAAGGTATTCCTACCCCTCCGGTGCCGATGAACTGCTTCTTATATGTAGTCATTTCAGTATGTCAACATCGCGAAGTTCCCCACCGACAATTGCGGGGAGTAGAGACTGCGTAGGGTTCAACTGAGAACATCACGACTGGAATGAGTCGAAACAACCCTGTGAACGAATGAGATCGACGCTGAATGCTATCCTTCCACAACAAACGCCCATTCTGCAGGCGTCAAGTGGAAACCTGCTTCTCGTGTACGGCAGACAATAAACATGACATTCTTAAAGCATGTTGTCAGGGATGGAGCATTGGTGGCGCTGATAAGCCCAGTTGTCAAAACAGCAGCAGTTGCGCGAGGCAGTATTGGCTCTCAGCAGCTTCGGTAGCATTAGACAATCATCGTGGCGAAGAGATGGACCTTTCAGAAATTCAGACGTCTACGTCAGCCAAAGGAGGCTGTTCATCGGTGTCGTTCAAACAAGTTCTGATATGAAGACATGTCGCAGTAGCTCACGCGCTTACCTGCTGAATTGGCAACCGGGCCACGTTGGAGTCGCTCTTTGACCGTGAGGTTTTCATACCATATGACTCATGCCCGAAGACACGGAATGTAAAGCATCCCTACCGGCGTAAAGGAGGGGTCAGGGCTGGCTGGACCCTATCACAGCCCGCATGATTATCTTCATTTCGTGACAGGCGGGGGCAAGGCTTTGTTACGTCATCGGAGCCTGACAGGCCTCCCGCATGCGTGTATTCCTGAGTGTGGATAGCAAAAACCGAAGTTCTGAATTCGATCATCCAACATTGATTATATGACGTTAAACCACCCTAAAATCATGAACAGGTCCTTCTACCGCCTTGATCAATCCTGAATGCTTGCGACTCTGCTTCGTCGTGTGACTTCCGGATCAGGTGGAATAGCACGAGCACAGCCATCTCTTGTAGAATTTCATCTCGTGATTGCACTGGAAATATATGCCACAAACCCCGAAGACCCCGCAGAAACCTAATTGAACGTTTGCAGCATGTAAATTTTAAACCAAGCTAGTAGTAGTTCGCACATACCACTCAGCATCCATCACCGCTCCGAGTAGGCGTTCCGGAGTCGTTGTCGAACAGTTGCTAATACCGAGCAAATAATTCCAGAAGGCTGACGCACAGAATCCACTGTGGCGAGAGGTGCACGAGGAGACGCTTGCCTGCCTTCTCCGGGCCGCCATGAGCATCCACTGCACCTCAATCAGTATTGGTGAAGAAACCTACCCATGCTCATCAACACTCGTGAATCAAGCACAAAGATGCTGAGCGTGGACACAACGGTGGATTACTCATTTCACGGTTCCTAACTTCCTATAAGATCGCATGAGCTTTAGAAAGGATCCTTGAGAAGCTAAGTACGGAATCGTATATCGGATAGTATGGAGGGCCTAGCTGAGGGTCATTAATCATTCTCCATACAATTATCAGTACTGCTAGTGATACCAATAGAATCACGAGTGGAAGGACGAGAAGGACAGTTATTATTATTATTATTATTTATATAATATACGTAATATGACTAATAATGAAACATACATACATACATATACATAAATCAAGGTAGCAGATAAAATAATATCGATCAGCTCTCCGATAAATTTGCTGTTTCACTTGGACTCTAGCGCAATGACATGATCTGATCCTAAAAAACTCGAAACCTCAACAGCAGAGGGGCGATGTCCTATATCATTCCAGCATTTCTTGATGAAATCCCAAAAAGAATCTGCAATGTGCGGACTCGAGGGCCTTGTGGGCTTGTTACCCTTGAGTATCAAGACAGTGACTTGATGATCGCTCCGTACATTTGCATAGGGTTGTTGACCTGTCATAACCTGCAGAAGCTCAGTTGCAAACCAACACAACTAGGAATGCGAAAAACCTGAAGCATGATGCATCCCAAGGAATAAATATCGCTCGCTGGCTTTGGAGAAGTTAACGACTCTTCGTTCTCAGGCACCTCAAAGAGCTCTGGAGCAGCCCACCACACGTTGCTTCTGATGTATGAAGTACCTGAGAGCTCAGAACACATGGTGAGGATCCCATGGTCTGCTACGTGGGCGTTGTGGTTGGAATCTATTAGAATGTTGTTCTATCATTCCAGATCTGATCATCAGAGCTAGAAGGGGGGTATCAGAGAACTACGTACGGCAGTGAGGTCACCATGAACAACACCCTTCAAGTGAACTACAATGCCGTAAATCAGTGTTTCTGCAACTAATGAAGATCCCAACTTATGGTACCTGACGGCTGCAGCAACTTGTCGCAACTAAGAGTCCATTGAATACCATGTGAGAACGCCTTTGGGGGAGAACTCACGATTCGAAGTTTAGGTTCGATAGTCAACTCTGTGAAATTTTGTTCAAGATATGTGGTAAGCGAGCCATTGTGTATCCAAGGGGAAACCATCGCTGGGAGTTGCCCGAACTCGTTACTGAAACCGAGCAGAGGCAAAATATTCTGGTGTTGCAGTTGTTTCCGTGCACGAAAATCGGCCAAGAGTTTCTGTGAAGCCATGATGTTTGAGCAAGCGTATCAGATGCAAATGGGAAGCCAAGAGGGTACTTGGGTAATTCTGGCCTTGGAATCGTCGCCTGCGACGTTGATCCTTATGGACTTGACTGCTACCTGTCATAGATTCAGATCGTTTAGCTAGACTAGTACATCATGTACACGACATGCTTGCCTCCTGGTCGGACGCGGTGTAGGTGCATTTCCATACACCCCTGAAACTACCGTGCGCTATGGGATTGGACGACTCCTTGGATAGGAATCCCATGAGGTCAGGTAGGCTGCATTAGAAGTGTGAGGAAGTGCATTATCACAGGGTACTATCATAAACTTGCTGGTTGTCTGGGTCTGTCTCGGTGAGACTTGTAGACGGGAGGCTTCTCCACCACAGTAACTTCCTCCCAACTTTCTTTAACCAAGACCTGCAGTAGGACAAGAAAGACAGAGACATTTAGGTGATAGACTCATGGTTCATGGTGTTTAACTTTAAACGAGAGGAGGCCTACACTCGTAAATGCGGCACTGCAGGAAAATAAGTGCCTCCATTTCTGCCAAGACCCGATATCAATTGGTCCATATTCCAAAGTTCCATTACAGCCATTTGCAGAACTGCTAGGCCAAAAAAAATTCACTACATATATTCGGCAATAATTCGGGACAACAAACTTTTAACTTCTGACAGGGCAATCTCGATCTACGACTCGGATGGGACAATACATATCCAAGGAACGAAAGCAAGTTACTCTACAAATGAGCTTGCTAAATGTCAAAGACCCAACGATTCATCGTTACACTGGGATTAGTAAGCGATCATTGCAATATCTTCGGAAGACTTCTGCAAATGGCTGTAATCCAAATGGATGGATGTTGGTTTACCTAGTACTATGTAGACCCTAGCGGACGGCTTCCAAATTATTCATAGTAAGTCGCATTAGCCATGCCAGTCCTTTCGTTCTCTTCCATGGAAATGATGATGTAGACTCATTAATCAGCTGTCCAACCTTGCTCGATGGCAGCGAATCCCAACGCTGCCGATCAGCACAATCACCCTAGATTAGGGGAGTTCAAAGTTGATTTCGGGGGCCGATTTGGATGTGATTTGGACATCAATTTGGACTTGGATTTGGATGCTCAAAAACGTCGAAATCCGATTTCAACTTTGACATCCCTCAATTTGCACCTGATTTCAACAGATTTGACACCACTGTTTTCACTTTGCCGTGTTGGAGTTTAATTTATCATTGTTCAACATTTGTGGTAGAATGCATCAAAAACCTTTGTAAAAACATCATGCCCTTTTGGACTGAATGCCAACAAGCTGCTGGAATCCATGCTTGAGGCATATCTTGCAGCACTTGTAGCAGTAATCCCAAGTCCTTGTTGATCCTACCTCTTCTAGTTCTGATTCGAGTTCTTCAGGAAGCTCTGACAGCTCAGAGTCAGATGACGACTGGCTGATGCCCACAACCAGTGATGTTTTACTTGGCTGTGGTAGGCTCATTATACTCTTGGAGATACCTTGTAGACAGGGAGCCAATTGTCAAGACTGGCGAAAATTTGCGCCTTCTCCTTGTGGAGTGGAAATTTACATGACCTGAGATTTTCAGAGCCTATGTTTGGGTAACCCCTGATTGCTTTGATGTGCTCGTCTCTGCCCTGCAGGATGATCCAGTGTTCCATAGCCAGACCAATGTCCCACAGATGCCTATTGAAGCACAGGTAGCAATTGCTTTATATCAGTTTTGGCCATTATGGCAATGCAATCAGCACTCGATTAGTAGCTCTGTGGGCTGGTGTTGGTTATGGCACTGTTCGCCTCATCACGCAGCAGTGTTATGAAGGTCATCTGCAGTGACCTGCTTTCGCCACTCTGCCCTTTACTGGCCAACATCAAATGAGAAAGAGGAGGCAAAGAGATGGGTGGAGGAGAACTCCTGTCCTGCTTGGTGGGATGGTTGGGTGATGGTCAATGACACATTGGTTCCACTATATGCTCGACCTGCTTTTTATGGGAACACTTGGTATGACCGTGTCATATACCTGATCCAACCTGCTCCCATATCAATATACGCTCCGCTTTCCAACCCCCTCCTGCTCCATTCATCCTCCGCTCCGCCCAATCACAAGTCCGCATTCTGCCCTACGCAGTCTGCTCGACCACTCAACTGGTCCCCTTCCATAATCTCTCCATTCAACTGGACCTCTTTCCCCTTTTAGGTATATGCTTTCCTTTTCGGTACATAGACCCTCACTTTCAGATCACTGGTAATTCCTATTACCGCCCGATCAGCTGATCTGACACGTACATATTGATATCCACTCCGACTTATGTCTTCGTCTATGTAAAAGTACTTACAAACTATATCCTTGGTACATAGCTTTACTACATAGTTATCCTGATCACTGCCTCACACATAGAAGTATATAACATATCCTGTACTTAGATATATTTCCTTAGTCTTAATATTACTTGTCTTCTCGCAGTTATATCCTGTGAGGATTCTCAGTAGGACCTTGCCTCCTCTGGACACAAGTCTCAACTTGTTGTCACCTCCGACCCTCTGACCCTCCTGCTCCGACTTAGAGCCGTGCTCTAAAGTCTTTCCCTTATTACCCTGCCCCTATCAATATCCTCCTATCACCCCTTTCCCTATCCTCTGCACTATCCTCCGCCATCTCCGCTCCTATCAAAATATCTCCCTAGTTCCTATCCACCCTCCGCATCGTTCCCCGCCTTCTCTGCTCTGCTCCTAGTCGGTTCACCACTAGCGGCTCTTACTCCCCGACCCCCAAAGCAGACCCAAGCGGTCCACTCGTCCTACCGTCGGACAATGTCGGACCCGCTCCAAATTCAGGGCATATACTCAGCTAAGGGCGCAGCGCAAGAGCTGAAGCCAAGCCCCGACCCCTCTGCCTCTTGAGCCGGCACGGTACCTAACAGACCTGGAAGTCTAATTATTCTCTTAATGTGCAGGTATTTTCATCTCCGATACCTTGACAGTGCAAATATCTAATGTTGGCAGTAGATTGTTTCGACTCCTGACTTGCGCATCATTGATTATTCAGTTGGCCTCCCTGGTAGCCAGCATGATGTAACTGCATTCTCTGAAACACAGTGTGTTCAAGGAACATGATGTGTTGCTTGATGAAGGAGAGTGGATTTTTGCAGACACAGCATACCCACTCCATTCCTGGTGTCAGGCAGCCATACAAAAAGTAAGTGGTTAGTGATCAGTATAAAATTAATTTCTTGTTGATATTGTAACACAGACCTGAGAGTGACATCGAGGAGAATTCCACTTTTAACTATCATGTTTCAAAAATTCGTATTCGTTCAGGAGCATGCCATGGGCTACCTCAAGGGCACATGGGAATCACTTCGGGGCCTCCATGTTTACCTCGATACTGAGACTCATATTCAATATGCATCTTTATGGATCATCCCTTGCATTCACCTTCATGCATTCAGCTTGGGACATCAAAAGGGAGTCAATATATCACAAGACCAATTTTTCCATCGTGGACTACAGATCTTGGCTGAGGAGACTTGTCAAGATGCTGAGCTACAAGAGGCCATCGAGCAAAGGGCAAATGCAGAGGAAGAAGGGAGAGAATATTCCAGAGATATCACACTATTAGAAGGTAAACTGAAGTGAGCAGAGTTAAAGAAGAGCTTATTTGAATATCTATATAGTAAGTAAATGTATACTCAATGAAGCTGTGGGTCAATAGGTACATGAATACCAGCTCGAATCCTCTCTAGCTCGATCTGCTTCTCAATCATCACTAGCTCATGTGCTTGCTGAGCAGCAGCTTGCTCCACCCACATGCGCTCGACTGCAAGGGCAGTGTCATGAGCAGACCTACGCTTAATTTGCTCACATGCAGTTCACTCCTTAGAATTGATCTTGTTCATGATGAGACAGGCCTCATGCTCAGCATCAGCAACCTCTCTGGCCATATCGTGTATGGATTTGCGCTTCTTCGATGCTGACTTGGTGTGGGTAGGTGTATCAGCGAGACATTTTGACAGAAGAATGATTGTAGCCCTAAGAGGAGTAGCAGGGGTCGGAGAACTTGAAGTAAGGGGACTTCGAAGGGGATCATCGTCCTCATCAAATACTGATGGAGTATGTTCATACTGGATAAAAATTAGATTTGTCTATAATTATATCAATCACATACCTCATCCTCAAAAGTATCTTGGGAGTTGTGGTCCAAGATGGTCAGGTCAACAGCAGATTTGCTGTTAGACACAGCCTTTCGACTGACGACAGGGCTCGAGCCCATGAGTTCATGCATGCGACAATACCAAGGAAATTTGGTTTTTATCACATCTGTAAGTAAACAAACAAGTCCCACATCCTGCCCATATGTGCATCATATGATCTTACCATAGACATTTGCAGCTGGGCTGCCATCAATTAGTTCATCTTCACATCCTGAGACAACAAGACCGTGTCCCATTTCACCCAATTGAGCATGAATGTCAGCATACAAGCTTTGTAACCTGTAACAATAGATGTGTCATTGATCAGCTGTCAGTGATACAAATGTGTACGAGCAACATACGAGCCAATTCTATTTTTGATGACACCTTGAAGCACATTGATGTCATCAAAAGTCCACTGCACACCGGCCACATAGTCAATAAAGAGAGCAACAGCAATGTCAGCACAGTGCTTCAGGGTGCTCTTGCCTTTGCCTGTTGCGATGGCCAAGCCAGAAGTACCCTTGTCAAAGCCAAACACAGCCTTCCATAATGGCGAGTCTTTGATTAGGGTAAGCAGTTGATCCATAAGGTGGTAATTGTTTGGCTTAGACCAACTAAAACACGTCAGCACAAACCATAAAATCAAGAACACACATACTGGATCATAACACGGGGATTCTTCATATCACCTGACATGCCCACGCAATTGTTGTTTTCTTTGTCTGAGTCCGAGTCTTCAACATCTCCTGTGGGATCACCATTGGCCTTCTTCTTGCGGACTTTCGGAACAACGTGTTTGACGGACTTTTGAGTTGTCAACTGCTTGGATTTTGCCATAGTGCAAAGTTGAAAAGAGTAAACAAGATTAGTACCTTAAGTCATGTCGATGGTCGTGCAGTAAACGAGGTGCGTGTAAGTCATGTTATGCGTGTTTGAAAGTCTGACTCACGTTGCCGCTTGACCAGCCGAAATCTATCTCAAATCCACCAAAGCTGATTTCATTTTCAAAGTGCAAAATCAACATCCAAATTGACGTCCAAATTGACGTCCAAATCGGCCTCCAAAATCAACTTTGAACTCACCTATTACACCATTACCAGACTCACTTGTTTCACCAGAGGGTCCTTACTGCCACTGCTTCAAAAGCTACTTCCATGCTGCTTGAATTGTCTTCTCTGGGCACCACCACAGTGAATAATTGAATCGACCTGGTTGCAACATATACCTATAAAACAAAATGTACATTCAATTCCTGTATCATGCGTGCTACGATTGCTGTATTTTGCTGGATCCCATCTCCATTGAGTTGCCATCACATCACAGCAGGGATCACAAGGGCACTGTTAAGGTCGTGCTCAAGGGAGAGGTTACTCAAAGGGCTTCAGCTTCAGCTTGTGCGCTGCGCCCCTTACCCGAGTACGCGCCCTTAATTTCACACCTTTCAGTCTTATGATACTGTATAACCCTGTCATAGGACGTGTACATTGGCCTGCAAAACCAGGTCTACAGGACAATGGCCGGCCTATGTATATCCAGGACTGGCCGGCTGTGTGAAACATGTGCAGGCCGGTGACTCTTTAATAAATGACATGTCTGCAGTACCTGGATAGGCCAGTATGCAACCACATACAGGCCGGTGACTCTTGTATACATAATGTATCTGCAATACTGGGATGAGCTGGTATGTAGGGGTAGGTGTGGCTGATTATATGATTATATGTATATAAGCTTATTTGTAGTCATACCAGAAAAACCTATAAAGGCCAGTGCTATAATATCAATACAGGCCTGTCTATAGCTGACACTACAGTGATACAAGATCATAGGACAAGCTGAAGTCAAGGTCAATAAAAATAATAGAAAACCTTGAAATCAATGTGGTACACTAGTAGTACAGTTGTAATCCACAAAACTGTAACACAAGCTTGTAGAGGTGTTAGTTATACAAATCACATAAATCAAAACTCATGGCTCACACATAGGAGTAGGTCATTCCCAGATCAGAGTGGTACATGTAAGGGTCTATTTTCTTGTGACCAAAGATTGTCCAACTAGGAATCAGATAATCATTGAAGGCTCACACATAGGTTTAGGTCACAGAAAATTCATATTCTATACTTAGTTATAACAGGTGTATAGTGAATTTTCAATAGACCAATATTCATGGTCTAGCATGGCTGTACCTATGATGACATATACTACTGTGGGCCAGCCTGCTATTCCGGCCTGTAGGAGTGGGCTGGCCACATGGGTCATGACATGTACTGCTGTCGGCCGGCCTCATTCTGCATTGTGTAATGGGGGGCTGGCCGCTTCCACAGTGACCCATACCACTATAGGCCAGCCTGCTGTTGCAACCTGTAGGAGTGGGCCAGCCACATTGGTTGTGACCTATATTCAGACA
Organism: Suillus paluster; assembly: GCF_016628075.1. Classification (NCBI taxonomy): domain Eukaryota; kingdom Fungi; phylum Basidiomycota; class Agaricomycetes; order Boletales; family Suillaceae; genus Suillus; species Suillus paluster. The sequence continues at coordinate 17,400 of NW_024537741.1, read as the reverse complement.
TGTATGGTCCGTCTCATCTTGAATATGTTCAAGTCTCAAGTATGGATGTACAAAGCATGTAATCAACTCTAAGCCTTTATGATAAAAGATGTATGGAACAATGTGTTACAGTAACATGAGCGTTACACGTCATTTCATTCTTCGAACTCGTCTGGACCTGGACTATGGTTACGACTTTTCTATTTTCATCTTTACTTTTGATTCCGTTGTTCTGAAACGCGAGAAGCTCTCGCTTCTTCCCCTAGATCATAGAAGCCACGGCTTCTACCACACCCTATGCCCTTTCCTTTGTTTTGGTTCTCTCAGTGATGGGGATTCCCCATACCCTTTGCCCTTACCATTCAACCAGTACTATTTACCCTTTTCGGTATGTGACTCGTACATACCCCCAGCCCTTACCGATACTCCGGTACTACCCCCGTACCCTGTACCCTTACCGTTCCACCGGTATATCGCCTTTACGTATATATATCTTACTTGTACTGTAGATAGATTCTCTAACTTGAATCTACTCGGTTCTCATCTGATCTTGTCGTTGGGTCTGAACTTCTCTTATCTAAGAGAACTCCCTCTATACACAGAATCATCTCCTCTTGAGACAATACTCTTGAGTTGAACTCCATCTCTTGGATCGTATCCTTGAGAAACTCCAATTGACTCTACACAAGTAAGGGCCTCAACCCTTACTCAGACTTAGCGCAAGCAAGCCCCTTGCTGGGCTAGCGCCGAAGGCCACACTTTGAACGCCCCTTGTGGGTTTAGCATCGCCAGATCTCATCCGAGAGGTTTCACATAACACAATGTACCTAATTTCTCAGGCATTGTATTTCTTTGATGTGACTTTGTCTCTCCCAGAATGACGAGGGGGATCAGGAGGGGAAGACTTCACTTTTTTCTTGGATGGCTCTTCCACATCTGCAGCAGGCCTCTTACCCTTCCCTTTGGCATTAGATTTCCTCACCCTCTTCTCTGCCTTGCTTGCTTCCTCAGCCAATCTTGCCTCTTCTTCAACCCTCTTCTCCTCCATTGCCCTCTTCTCATCTTCCACCCTCTTCTCCTCAATAACCCTAGCCTCTTCTGCCTTCCGGTTCTCCTCCAACTTCTTTCTTTCCTCCCCACGCCTCTTCTCAATATCTTGCCTCACAACAGACAACCCCAAATTCTCATCTTTCCATATGGCTTCGACTTCAGCCTCTATCCCTGCAATCTTGTCCACAATCTGGTCACCCAACTGGAAGCCCAAGATAGAGTTACCCAAGTAGTCAGGTACATCATCTGTGGCTTCATCCTCTTCATACTCCTGAGCACGTCTACACTCACGAAGTAGAAGTCCAAGTCCCAGGACCACAATCATGCCCCATCCACGAGAATTGAACTTGTAGTTAAGCAAATTCTCCAGTGCAGCGGAGGCAGTTTCCATATTCTCATGGATGTCTTTAGGCAGATAAGCCTGAGACCATGTCCAGGACACCCAGATAGGGAGTTGCTGTTTCCATGCCTTGGAATCTGTTCTTGTCTTTAAAATGGACAAAATAAATGTGAGATCATAAGGTTATTAGATATGACATACCGGAAGCTTTTGAACTGCAGCAAGAAGGCTGGTGATATGAAGGGATGATAGAGAGAGACTTGAGATAAGATACCATGTCCCTAGTGACATGGTATTTGGGGCTGGAATCAGCAATGGGAGTGATGTCCAAGTTGTCTTCATCTTCATCTGAAGAGCTTTTACCATCATCAATCTTCTTCAAGCGATCTTCCTCATCTGAAGTGACATGGACTGTAGTCAGGCTTCTTCCTTGATTTTTGCCTTGCACCTCCCTTCTTGGAGGGCTGATCATAGAAATCAGCTTGCCTATACCCAACAAAACTGTACAATTGGTGCGCCATGACTAGCACAATCTATCCAGTGGGAATAAATTGCAGCAATTGTGTCCTTTTGCAGGTGGGAAGGGTCCTTGATGACGACATTCTTAGGGATACATTCCGAATCAAGATAGTGATCGGGATTTTCAGACACTTCACCCCAGGGCACTGGAGCCCGGGGATTGTTGGTAATAAGAGCTGGGGAAAGTGAGTAAATGATAACATTATATGAGGCAATCAACTCACAGTAGGCCTTTTGAAAGACAGTGCGAACAACCTTTTGCCTGTGCTTCAGCTTGAGAGATCCAAACCCTTTTGGTAGGCAAGGGTGACCATCATCATCGACCTCAACAGTCAAATCTGGAAGATCATCATCCTCACTGTCCTCTCCATCACTATCCTCTTCATCAGCTGTTATAATTTTAGCTACGACATTAGATTTAAAATTAAAATGAACATCACCATATTCTGCTTCAAGGAGCCAGTCTGCAAGACGATCTTGAGCATCTCCAGCCCATTTCTTATTGTCTTTCGATGTCTGAGTAAAAGGTTTTTTTCGCCTTTAGAGGCAAGGTCTCCCAGCTTTATGAACAAGTTTATCATCATTGACAACATAAAGCATAAAAAACACTCACAGAGTAGTTCCAGGAGCCTTTCCCTCACCTCGATCATGGGCTGTAAGGATGACGAGATGCAACCCCATAGTTCTGCGAACCATGCCCATAAAGTCCTCCATGACTTTTTTCTGGTTACAAGTACGGTATCTGTTGACATATGATTAAGTCATGTAACATGTGTGCTGATAGAAAGTTAGAAAAAAATACCTATCCTTGGTATCTGCAGGAGGTCCTTCTCGATTCCATTTTCCAGCAACCTGGATGAGCTCCTGTTTCACCTCAGAGGACATAGCCTGGTGCCATGCCCGGGCCAATTTTGTCCTCTGGCCCATAGACTTTTGGTCAAAGGTATTGCGGTGCATCTTGTCATATTCTCCAAATTCATCCTTGAATAATTTTTGGGCGACATCAAAACCGGAGAATTCTGTCTTGTACTTCCCAGCTTCCTCAGGCTTATCATTTTCCCGTTCTCTCACCATCTCTACAGTCACAGCATCTGCAGCAGATCTGTCTTTATGCCCTCCCTCAATAATTTCTTCCTCTGCCTTGCGATCCTCAGTCATCCTCCAGGAAGTCCAAATAATATGTACGAACAGCCTGTATTAATTAGATTAGTATAGAATAGAATTTCGAAGGCTCACCTTCCGAAGATTTTTCTCTGGAAGCATGACACAAGGGTCTTTGGCTGCTTCACTGCTCCCTATAGCATCTTTGATTACTTTGAGGATGTGAGCCCTGATAGCAGAATTTCCTTTAGCTGCAACAAAGGAATCCTTGTGTTGGTTCAACACATTGCTAAAAACGAGAGTCCAGCTGGCCATTATATCACAAAATGACATGGATGCAGGCCGATACGAGTTTGCAGAATGCAGGATCAGCCAAGACTTGATTGTGCTTGAAAACTCAACCATTATGTCACATGACCGTGTTGTCAACAAACATGGTCAACAAACACGGTCATGTGACAAACACGGTCATGTGACATGTGCATTTACAAGTTACACTATATTTACTGAAATTCACCAACATTCACAGTTCATCTAACAAAGTTTCATTGACAGACAACCAAACATTATTGCATAGAGTGAAAACATGTATGAAGTGACAAAATTTGAGTAGCAAAAGTTAGAAATGTACATGATCAAGTCAACAATGGTTCCACAGGTACCTCCATCCATGAACACCCCTGCTTCCTACCTGCTGACAGCATGGTGGTGCCTTTAGGCTGACTGAACTTGAAACTCTGGTCACAGGTGGTATTCTTGCACTCAAAGACATAGGTCTTGTCCCCACTGGCCCTGGCATATGCTGAATGCCAAGAATTAGTCCACCCACAGCTTGGGCATTGGATTGGCAGGAAGCCACCCCAAGGCTGGAAGTTTGTATCACCCCATGTGAACTTGGAGATCTGGAGGCTAGCCTCAAGCGGCATGAGTAACAGAACATCAGTGTGGCAACCAAGTTTGTATGATTGACCCAGCATTTCGCCAAAGGAAAGGCAGGATGGGGCAACGTTCGATGAGGACTTGCTCTGTGAATGCCAGGAGCAAATGAGACGCAAAGGATGGCTGGAAACGCCGGGCATTGAAAGCGATGGTGGCGGAGAGCTTGTGGCTATTGGCAGGTAAGATAAGATAAGAAATTTAATTTAAATGAACTTACCAGGACTACTGCACATTGCAACCCTGCGAACGAATCACTGTTGTTGACAATGGAGCCACAGCACAAAAGCCACAGGTATGTTTCCTTGGCACAGTCGAGGAGAGACTGCCATGGACGGAGAATAATCTCCAAGAACTTTAAGTTAAAAGTAGTTAGTAATCAAATGCACGCCAAAAAGAAAAAAAAAAACTCACTTCGTCAGATCCAGCGCTGCCATAGTGCTTCTCGCCATCATCACAGGAGTACCCAGCAAACAGGTCACCATGGTCATTGTCACTGGGTGGATATACCAATGATGACGCGTTCCCAAACAAACGAATTCTTGAGGGCCTTGATAATTTGACCGACCGTTTTGAGGTAAGCACCCGGGGCAGAGATAATGTCGTACGCAATCTCACGATATTCGATACCCCTGCTTGTGAAGTACGGCTGGAGGAACGAATGAGTGAAAGAGAAGGGGCTGCTAGTAGTTTCGAAGTCGATGAGGACAAGATGGATGAATAAGATGGGGGCAGCGGAAATTTCGGCACGTGATGAGAGTTCGAGGGAAGCGTGGATCTGTAGAAAAGACTGGAGGACTGTCGTGCTGTCACGATAGTAGAAGCCCTGATGTACCATTAGCTGCGAATGAACAGAGAATGAAAACAAAAAAAAAACTCACATAGTATGGTGCGCCCTGCTTCTCCATAGTCATGTGGCAACATATACACCTGAAAGACACGTCCTCACCAAGGATCGTGTCTTCAGTGCCCAGTGGGAGCTCCATGCACAGCCGGCACATCACTCTGGGGCAATGGTTGCACATAAAGAGAGGATTCTCTTTGAATGATGCAGAGCCATCCCTGGCAGAGGATACAGAACTGTTGGAGGGAAGGAGCCATATTAGCGCAGACACAGCAAGAACAAAAAACTCACGCCGTTGTGATGAACTGTTTCACATATCTCCATGCGCTGGCCTCCCTCTGATTCTCCTCCTCCAGAAATACGGTTAGCGCGAGTCCTAGTGGTCTTGAGGTGGACGCGTGGTGCTGAGCCACCATTGGACTTCTTGGCAGTCATTTTGGTGCGGGCCATGGTTACTGAGGGTGATGGGAGGAGAGGGCTGGCTGAAAAGCTGCAAATGTAGTCAGTATACCGCTTGCCACACACCAGAAACTCACCACATGACTCAAGAAACGTGTATGAACTGGTATTTAGAAGTTAGCAGTGAGGAAGACGAAAGAAACAAGTATGTGGACCAAAACCAACCAAACATGCACGTGATGTCAGCCGGCAAAAATTGGACTTGGTGAAAAAACACCAACCAAATGCCACGTGACCTTTTTGCAAACAAGAACAAATCAACAAACATACTTCAACCGTTAATATTCCTCCCACGGTTCATTTTCCTCAACCTCAACCATGTGTATCGTCCTATACTATCCTCCCTTTGCTCACACTACTAACCTCAAGATGTTCTGTGCTTCTGTCCTTTGGCCACTTGCAGACTGCAGCTGCAAGTGGTCAAAGGCAGTGCTACAGTTTTATTCAAGTGCTCACTCCCACAAGGTGAGTATTTGTACATCCGTTTAACAGTACTAACTTCTGGTTTATTTTTTCATAGTGGTTCTTCACAGGCGGCGCGCTATCAATCCTTATTGATAGCGCGCCTTTCAGGTTAGTCTTTTGCCAACTCTTTGTATACTGACCGTCTCTTACTTACAGTGATTTGGGGCATGTCATAGACGCGCCCAAGGTCAGTGTCTCCTTATTTCTTCAAGTAGTTGACTTTTCTTCAGGTTTTTATGTACTTTTCTGGCCATCCATGTCCCCAGGGACTGGACACCTTGAATTGTGGGTACTGGGGGAGTTTGTCTTGGCCATCCATGTCCCCAGGGACTGGACGCCTTGATTGTGGGTTCTGGGGGAGTTTTTCTTGGCCATCCATGTCCCCAGGGACTGGACACCTTGAATTGTGGGTACTGGGGGAGTTTGTCTTGGCCATCCATGTCCCCAGGGACTGGACACCTTGAATTGTGGGTACTGGGGGAGTTTGTCTTGGCCATTCATGTCCCCAGGGACTGGATGCCTTGAATTGTGGGTACTGGGGCTTGGGCTTTCATGTCTACTCTGTATTGTACTGACTTATTCTCTAGCTTTCTATGACATTTTCTGTGGTGCGCCTGTTTTTTGTTCTGTTTTACAAGGTTTTTTCCGCATTGCTGGCCTGTTTTTTCCGGTTTTCAAGTGTGTTCTGTACTGACGGTTTATTTTTCTAGTGTTCTATAACACATTTTCTGTTGCACTATGTCTGCCTTTTGTTTAGGTAGGTGTCAGTTTAACATTGAAGATCATACTGACTTGCACTATAGTTTTGGTGGTCTACACCTTCTGTGCCTACCACCTTTCCTTAACAAGTTTAATCCGGTAAGCGTCATTTTAATATTCAATATCATACTAACTAATGCTATAGTTGATTGATCATTAATCTACATTTTTACCTTCCTTTATGTACTGTAGGGTGCAAGGCTAGGATGGAGAGGGCTCCTCCATCCCTGTCTTGCATCATTTACTTTAGTTTTTTTACCTTAGCTTTTTGGTTTGGACTGTATTTAATGTAGAGCTCAGCGCAAATGTATTACCCTTTATGGGCATTTTCTGGTCATGTGATGCTTAAATCTTTGCCCAACTTTTGAGTCACGTGATTGTGAGAGTGATGGAAAAGGCAACAGATTTCAGTGATAGATCATTGAACGATATACTAGATAGTCCCACAAGTTCACGCATTAGTTCTAGCACACGAAATTCTGCCCGGAATCCTTATGTATGTTTCATGTAAGTTTCCCCCAACACATATGACTATGTATTTTGTTTGAATAAAATGAAGTGGTTATCATGCCATGGTTGAGTTATTAGTGTTTGAGGTCAGTTTGAGGTTGGTGAGGAGTGGGTTCCTTCGAGTTCAACATATTTCCTTTCTGCCAGGCGATCCTGAAGATTCTTGGATGAAATTTTGACCATGGATAACAAGAACTCCGGAGGAAGTTTGCAAGTGTATTGTTGACCAGGAGCATCTTGCATGAATGGCGAGTTTTTGACCATGGACGACGAGAACTCCGGAGGAAGTTTGCAAGTGTATTGTTAACCAGGAGCGTCTTGCATGAATGGCGAGTTTTTGACCATGGATGATGAGAACTCCAGAGGAAGTTTGTGAGTGTATTTTTGACCGGGAGCGTCTTGCATGAATGGCGAGTTTTGATAATCTAGTGCCTGCACACGAACTTTGTCCTGACTTTGTGTGAGAAAGGTCCGAATGACTAATGGTCGTCAAAGGCTCGTCCTCTCATGTGTTATGACCAACGTCCCTTAACCTAACTAGTAGGTGTCTGGAGATCGGATCACACCACAGGACTCGTCTGAGAGAAGATAAAACAGGGATGGTATTGAGAGGGAACGTCTAGGCCTACGATGACGTAAGAATGAAGAGGTTAAGTCTAAGGAGTACTACTGACTACGACCTAAACTATATACTACTCTCTAGGTGGAGATATCTGAGTATGAAAGGTAGTGATATATCTATATACGGTCATAACATTGCACCTAGGGTATAGGGCGTCTTATCAACCAATCAACTACAAGGAAGGGGAAAGGGTCCTTAGGGGTATCGGTGATTAAGCAGGGTTCTCAGGGTACTGCTTCTATTCAGGGTCAACGGATATTAAGAAGGGTGTGAGAGAGTTCTGTGACAAGAAGTCTCGAGCGGTAATTAAGGATCTCGATAAGAGATGGGATCTGGATATGTATCGGGTGCGATCGTATCTAGGGTTTCTCCAGGGTCTTCGGTAATGAGCATGCTTCTCTATGAGTGGCGCTTCTGTGATAGGGGTTCAGGGAATTAGCTGTGACTGTGCAACAGGTTCTAATGTAAGGGTTCGGTGAATGACAGAGGTAACTCTTAACATGTCATGTGTGGGAAGTGGAGGTCTGCAATGTGAAGGGATGATGACTCTTCGAGAGATGGCTCATAAAGGACTCTCGGTTATGGTTCGTTCATAGAGGCGTGTAGATGCTTATGATGTAACCCGTTGCCTAATCGTAGGACTTCTAAGGATGTGATGACTTTGTATGTCTAGGGTTACGGATATAGATGGATGACGTCGATGTAGTATAGATGTGATGTAAAGATAGTGATCGTTAATCGGTTATCCATCTTATCTTATCAGGGATCTATCTAATCTAATCTTATCGGATAAGGTGACTTAGGGTTCGATAATTGAAATTTAGATGCAGTTGGTAACATTCATGACATCATGTTGCAATTGGGTCAGGGATAACTGTGATCCCAACATCTTGCATGAATGGCGAGTTAGACCATAATGGTAATGTGTTCTCCAGTGATCCCGACTGCCAGTTGGATGCAACCACTAAGTTCCGGAAACTGTTGTCAAAGGAGATTAGACCATAATGGTAATGTGTTCTCCAGTGATCCCGACCGCCAGTTGGATGCAACCACTAAGTTCTGGAAACTGTTGTCAAAGGAGAGGAACCCCCCAATTGAGAAAGTCATTGAGTGTGTGGTTGTGCCATAAAAGGAGGCTGACCCAGCATGAATTCACTCCGAGGCTGGCCGGCCACCCCCCACATACTACAGAGGTGGACAGGCCTGCTGGGCCAGTTGCCCACAGGATGCCGGCCGTGACTTCAATATGAGAAAGGTCCAAATGACAGCAGAGTACTGTAAACTTCAGTAGAATGGCTGAGAGTTTAGGGTGTGAGTTACCAAAGATGTGTTAATTACATCATGTTCATTTATAGACTCATTACATCACAACTACAATGAGTGTGAAGTGCGTGAGAACTTTGGTTCATTTTTTTTTACATCCCCCATGGAAGACAACCTGAAGAGCCAGGCATCGGAAGTAAGGGAAGCTCTGAGTAGCAGGATCAGTGATATACTTGGGAATTCATCTGAAATGGGGGTCCTGAAAGATGGGCAAGTGGTAACAAAGCTGTTGCATAAAGCTAGGTATCTATTGCTGGAGTATCAATTTTAGCTGAATTCTAATTGATTAATCTTTTAGAATGAGAATATCAGTCCACCTCCAGATTTGCTTGGCAACACCGGATGACACTACATTTACTGAGACATCAATTTCAGTATATGAAATTGATCGGGCCGCACTAACTATTGCCCATGCAATGGTCAATCCCAGTGAGTGTCCCAAAATATTTTTAAATGTCATGAATTCTAAAGCAGAAGTCTAGTCAATGTTGATTGGGATGTGGATCGATATGCTGACAGGGTCAAGTTGTCACCACCGAATCGGGATGGGTCAGAAACCTCCAAACCGGAAAGGCTCAAGAAGTACTTCCCTGAGGCAGTGCTCGGCAAAATTTCCACTCCGGCCACCATTGTAGACAGGCATGGCAGAATCTTGATGGTTTACCTCCCCAATATTTTGTCACCTTCTCATCTAGTATGTTTCTGGATGGGATTTTTTCTCAGGGGCTGATTAATTAATTAGGAGTACGTTAACAATGCTACCTCAGGCTTACAAAATTCTCTTCTTGATACCCTGCCGCCCATTTCGGATCAAAAAAAGAGTTGGCGAGATGATGGCTTTGTGGTGCCAGAGGGAGGGGGTGAATTTGGGGCTGGTAGGATTACTGTGTCGCCTGCATATTTCATGCAAAGACAAGAGGTATTGTATTTTCAGTGCTGAATTTTCCCAGTTCTTACTTGGTGATTAGTGATTGATAGATCCTCTGGTAACGTCAGAGTCTTATAACTCAAAGGAGGTCCAAAAATGGCTAGCGGCTTTGACAACATCAGAATTTCTATGGAACTCCATTACTGCAGCAGTGGCACCGGAACTTTTTGAATCAGGTTTCTCTGCATTTTCCAAGGTTGTCAAGGAAGTTCGGCGGCGAAAAAATAATTCAGCTCTGGTGGATTCTTGGCCCTCTATCTTTTCAGGGTTGGAAATTATTGCCAACCGAACAACCTTCAGCCACAGAGATCCTGGTGGATCTCCTTCACTTTTTGATCTTCTGGTCAGTTTAGGTCGAAACCATCATGCAACTCTTTCTTTGGCCGACATCCATGCAGAGCTAGACTATTCGCCTGGTGCAATGGTCTATATTGCTGGTAGGGTACTGGAGCACTCTGTGGGTCCTTGGATTAATGGAGAAAGAATTGTGGTTGCCCATTTCATGAAGGATGCTGTGCATGATAGAGTAAAAGTGCCAAGGCCAAGTTTTCCTATGCAGAGGAACTTTTTAGAGTTGATAGGGAGGAAACCCAAACACACGGGTCAGAGAGCCAATAAATTACAAATATAGTTAGGATAGGAACAGGACTGTTTTGGGGTGTGTGGGCGGTGGTGGTGGTGGTGGACTGCCCCAATAATGCCAATGTTCTTGTTGTTTTGTCCCCTTTGACAGACTCTCAATTTCATGAGCTCGCAAATCACACCAAGGAATAGAAACAGGGTCAGAGTCCAGCCATCTTCATCTGGAACTCGCCCATCAAAAAGAAAAAGAGGCGCTTATAAATATGCATATATCCCTTCAAAAACACGGAGGGGAAAAGATTTGTGGAAAGAAGCTAATGCATCATTTGTCTATGAGGACTCTGATAGTGAGATAGAAGTGGCTTCACCATCAAAACAAAAGAGGCATCACCATATTGAAGATCATACACCGGTGGAATACGACCAAGAGGTTCATGGTGATTTTTGGATGGGAGGCTTGGATGGTATGAAAAGAAAAACAAAAGTGAGTTCATTGAATTTTGAAGTCTCGAGTTTTTAAAAAAAATCATGTGCAGACCCAAAATGATTTCCTTCGAGATTACTTGCCTTGGCGCACTGAATATCTTTCAGTGTTATTGGAGTTAGAGCAGCTGGTCAATGATGGGAAATGCAAAGATTGTGAAGAAGGAGAGGGGTTGATCCGGTGTTTGTCTTGCTCAGGAACACATGCTTGGTGTCCTTCTTGTGTTGTTAAAACTCATCAACACAACCCCTTCCACAACCTTCAACTCTGGAATGGCAGGTTCTACGAGACTACTACCCTGCAGGCTCAAGGGTATATAATGTATCTTGGCCATGGGGGGGAACCATGCCCCAATATCTCACATCAGCCAGACCCATCTCCCTGGGAAGATCTTGGGGCCATGAAATATGTGTTTGCACAGGAGGAGGGGGATACAATTAATGATACACAGTTAGGAGTATCTAACCTGGTCATTGTGCACTCTACTGGTGTTTACTCACACAGTGTATCATGGTGCCAGTGTCCTGGAGCTGAGAAGGCACAGCATCTCCATCTCATGAAAGCAAGGTTATTTCCTGCCAGTATCACTCGCCCTCAATCTGCTTTCACATTCGATGTCCTGGATAACTTCCTCATAGACGCTTTGGAGTGCAAGACTTCAGCCATGAGTTTCTATCAAAAGCTCTGTCGGTTCACGAACAATGCATTCCCTGATAAAATACCGGTGAGTAATTTCTTATGATTGTGTGCCAAGCTGATAGGACAAAAAGGACCGTTACCGTGAACTTATGCGAGTGTCACGTATATGGTGGGATTTGGTTAATAGAAAAAGGTTTGGGTTTGGACATGACACTGAACGATCCCCTGGTCCAGGGGATTTAGCCCTTTATTGCCCAGCATGTCCGCAGCCTGGAATCAACTTGCCGACGTCTTGGAGATATGACTATGAAGAGTAAGCTGACTCATAACTATTGCAGTAGTATGTCACTCATTATTGGTCTGTGGTAGGTGGTTAGTTATGCAAAGATATGTGGTCGATGGAAATTTCACAGCACAACATATGAAAATGAAAATTCCGGAAGACAATGTTTCTCTAGCAGATGGAAAGGGATACATGGTAACAGAGGGACCTTATCAAGCTCACATCCATGATTCTGTAGAAGAGAGAGAGGCAAGTGATGATTTTGGATGACCAGTTCCTCCTGACTTATAATATTTTTGAAGAAATCTACTTGCAGCAATCATCGGGCAGTGAATGCAGCAAACATCCAAAGAAGCAACCTAATAGCTACAGGGGTTGGGGCAACAGCATGTGCTAGGCATGGATGCTTTGTTCCTCATGCAGTGGTAGACTTCCAAAAGGGAGAGCGGTCTGTGATTGTTTTGTTATTTCAGACAATGGACTGACCCTGTAGTCAGGCACATGAACATGGACTATTCCATTTGCAATGCAGTGAAATATATGCCCGAACATATTGGCAGTGCACTCATCATCTATGATGTTGCATGTCAGTGGAGTATTCACTTTGCTGAACGGGTGGACCAGAGCTATCATCTGTCCCTTCCTGAGGGGACTGAAATATTGCCCACAATTGGCAAGTTTCATTTGAGTGCACATAAGCTTCAATGCTTTCCTAGGTTCAGCCTGAATTTTATGACTGGAGCTGCACATATTGATGGGGAAATATTGGAGACACTCTGGGCTCCTTTCAACAAGATTTCCCCCACTGCGAGATCCATGTCTTTGGCTCACAGACAGGAAGTATTGGATGACCATATGCGGGATTCCAATTGGAAGAAGCTGGTCAGCATTGGCAAGTCCCCTTCATTCTGGTTTCTGTGACTTCGCCTGACATAAAATTTGCAAAAGTCAAGTCATTACTCAAAAAGTATCGCCAAGCCCTACAGGGTATTAGTGACACTCAGGGTCCATACGAGGAATTAACCAGATCACTTGATTTGGCTGATGTTCAGGAGTGGAAAAAGGCAGCCAAAAAAGCAGCTCAGGACCGTGGAGAGCTTCTTGACATCTATCAGCTTAAAATGGACAAAGGTAGGTCTTATGTTGTGGATGTTGATTTTGCCCTGATGGAAAATAATTTAAAGCACCCACTATGGCTGAAATACGTCTCAGATTGACCAAAAATGAACTATCTGCTAATGGTAGGACTGGGTCTGTTGCATGGTTGATTGATGGTATAAATATAGAAAATGCTCAGTAAGATATTCTAACTTTGGGATTGGATTGACTTAAATTGTGTTACTAGAGATGCCTTGAGATTGTCTATAAGGCAGCTGTCCCAGGATCCGACTGCTTCTCAGAGAACCAGGATAGAAGAAAAAAGGCAGAAGCTCATGGCACGGATTATTAAGTTCCATGAGGCTGCAGAGGTCATGACTAATGGTATGGAATTGGAGGGAGGTGAAGGAGCACCACTGGACAACCCTGAACTGTGCCTGGAGGAGGCTGGCATATCCAGTATGGATGATCCAGAGGAAGAGGATATTTTTGACCTTGAGGGTAATACTGACTCACCTGCAGAAGTACCCGAGATTTGGATGCCATCATGGGCAGCCTCTGGTCACATCATGGATGATGTTGTCTTGGCATTACGTCAAGAAGAACTTGAGCTTCGAAAGGGTCAAGCAAATGACTGCCTGGAAAAGCTCCGTCAAGCCCTGGGTGATAGATCAGTTGTGTTTCGGGAGAAAATACACTCCAACAAATCAGTCCATCACCAGGGCACTAGATCTAAAAGGGAACTTCAAAAGATAACTCTCTCCATCAACAGACAGGCCCGAGGTTACAGCTGGGCAAGGGCTGCAATGCTCCGCCTAGGGGCTGACTCTGATACAGTGGCAGTGTATCAACCCCTAAAGCCTTAGGACCTAGTGGTGAGCAAAGAAGTCACAGAAGAAAACAGGCATGGGCAGGGTTCAGATAAATTGGCTTGGTTTTGGAGGATCAACAATGCAGAGGACAGTCAGAAGAATGTATGGATGAACGAGTGTAAGTTTTATTGTGATCTGCATTTTATCAAGGTAATCAGCTTATATTCCCCATTTCCAGTTTATCGTGTGAATTGGTTGAAAGCTAAAGCACGGTATGACCGTTGGTCAGAAGAACTGAAATTGGTACAGCATGAAATGTTTTGGACCATGTCCTGGTTTCGGACACAGGAGGAGAGGTGGAGAGTTCGGGCAGATGAAAGCATCAAGAATGGGAATAGGGCATATGCTGAGAGGCAGGCATCTATGTGGGCAGAATTTTCAGCTCAGGGTCTCAAGAATTTTGAAGGAAAATTACTTATAACAAGTTGATAGTTCACGAGTTGACATGCTAATGTAATGTTGATCTTCCTGATATGTAAAAAAAAGTGTGATGTGAGTATTCAGAATGTAAACATGGTGTAAAGGGGCTGGCCGACATGCTTTGGGCTTCTGGCATAGTAGGCCTGCCCACCTCTGCAGTATGTGGGAGGTGGCTGGCTGGCCTAGGAATGAATTCTGGCTGGGCCGGCTGGCATGCCTTGGGCTTCTGGCCTAGTAGGCCTGCCCACCTCTGCAGTGTGTGGGGGGTGGCCAGCTGGCCTGGGAATGAATTCTTGCTGGGCCTGCCTCCCTTTGCAGCCTGCATAGAGGGGCCGGCCGACATGCTTTGGGCATCTGGCCCAGTGGCCTGCCCACCCCTGCAGTATGTGGGGGATGGCCAGCCGGCCTAGGAGAGAATTCTTGCTTGCAGGGCCAGCCTCCATCTGCAATCTGCATGTCGGGGCCGGCCGACATGCTCTGGGCATCTGGTCCAGTAGGCCTGCCCACCCCTGCAGTATGTGGGGGGTGGCTGGCCAACCTAGAAGTGAATTCTTGCTTGTAGGGCCAGCCTCCTTTTGCAATGTGCACTAAGGATTCACTCAAACTCATCCATCCAGGGTCAGGGATAACTGTGATCCCAAGGTCTTGCATGAATGGCGAGTTTTGATAATCGAGTGCCTGCACAGATTTATGTTAACCATAGACCTAGTGTTGTGAGGACATGCCCATTGACTGCAATTGGGTCAGGGATAACTGTAATCCCAGCGTCTTGCATGAATGGCGAGTTTACTTCATTAACATATTCCCTTTCTACATATCATCTGCTCCTTCCATTTTACACTCACCCCTTGTCTGTGAATGTATGTCCCTCCATGCAGACCATAACGTGTTCTCCAGTGATCCTGCCACCAGTTGGATGCAACCACTAAGTTCCAGAAACTGTTGTTAAAGGAGAGGAACCCCCCAATTGAGAAAGTCATTGAGTGTGTGGTTGTGCCATAAAAGGAGGCTGACCCAGCAAGAATTCACTCCGAGGCCGGCTGGCCACCCCCCACATACTACAGAGGTGGACAGGCCTGCTGGGCCAGTTGCCCACAGGATGCTGGCTGGGCTCTCCATGCAGACTGTAAAAGGAGGCTGGCCAAGCAAGAATTCACTCCTGAGCTGGCCGGCCACCCCCCACATACTGCAGGGGGGGCAGGCCACTCTATACAGGCTGCAAAGGGAGGCTGGCCGAGCAAGAATTCATTCCTAGGCCGGCCAGACACCCCCCACATACTACAAAGGTGGGCAGGCCTACTGGACCAGATGCCCACAGGACACCGGCCGGCCCCTTCTTGTAGACTGTAAGGGGGGGCTGGCCTACTCAGCCAGATATGAGAAGCAAGCTGGGTGGCCCTCTCCTGCAGACTGCTAAAGCAGGCTGGCCCTGCAAGCAACAATTGATTCTTAGGCTGGCCGGCAGCCCTCCACATACTGCAGAGGCAGGCTGGCCTACTGTGTCAGATACCAGCAGCATGTCAGCCAGCCCCTCTATGCAGCCTGCATGACCAGGCCTATCACCGGCCTACACAGATACTGCAGAGATATCATTGTGTATAATAGGGCACCGGCCTGCAAGGGTTCTGCAACACCGGCCAGGTCTGGTTCTGCATGGGCCAGCCGCTGTCCTGTACACCTGGTTTTGCAGGTCAATGTACATGTCCTATCACTCGGTTCTGCAGTACATATGACTGAAGGGTCTGTTAATTTCCGGGGGACAGAGGGGAAGTCCGACGGAAGTCTGGGGAATTCCAGAGGACAGAAGTCGGTGGAGTTTGGCGGAACTCCGGAAGACTATGTGGGGACGGAGTAAGGCTACTACAGAAGTCCGGAGTAGAAACAGAACAGAGGTTAGACTACCCTAAGGTAGAGCCAGAGAAGTAGTCTTAAGGTTTAACCCCTAAGACTTGGAGGTGGACAAGAGATGAGACTCAAGTCCGGAGATTGCAGGAATGAGCAGAACTAAGATGATATTCAACTGAGGAGTTCCGGAGTATTACAGGGGTTTATATACTGTAGGTATCATGTAAGTAAATCAGTCAGCAAAGGTAAGGGCTATGTACGAAGCATGTGGAAAGTCTATTACTAAGTATAACGGATCAAAGCAGTGAAGTCGGAAATGAAGTAAGAATGGACGGATCAGTAAGCATAGCAGAATAGGACATAACCGGTAACCGGAGCAATAGCTAATCTAAAAGGAGTTAGGGGTGAGTTCGGAGATGAAGGCGGAGTGCCGGGCGGAATAGTAAGATGGAGGGACCGGACTTTAATGAAGTAGATCCGGAATTCCGGATCCGGAGGTACGGGATATGACAGGCACTCGAGCTATCATTTGTATTTATGCCCTGGCTTGATACATGGTCATTGACAGAACAGAAGAACATGAATCATCACTATATTCATTCTCAAGAGATGGTTGAATGCCCATACAGTCATAGTTCTAGACATGGGAATGACACGACCAGGTAGGGGCCAACAGTCGCAAGCCTTGGAGTGTGACAATCAAATTATGGATCCCCCAAGCTGGGTTCTAAGCCGACAATCCCCATCTAATGTGCCAGAAGTCCCAAGAAGTCAATTGACAAATTCATCTGATACAAAAACAATTAACACATAGCATCCTGTAGCAATACATCTGCCACGGTAAGAGGCAAAGTTCCACTCACTGACTTATCATCGAGGTTTACACCTGGGTGCATCAGTGCGATACTTCTGTTTCTGGCTGGACCCCCCATGGCCCAATTTTTAGGCAACACACTAAAGATCCAGGTGGAAAGAGAACCATGTGGCTGTGTAGTGTGATAAAATTGGTCAGCTAGATCTTTATCATCTGACAGTTAGAGGAACTCTCCAGAATGATGCTAGCTCTTGTGAGATTCCTGCCTTTATACTGACTTTTGAGGACACTGGCTGTTGACTAGCTGTGACCCTGTATGCATCACTGAAATTCACTTAGCTCGATATGATAATATTTAAATTACAATTTTAACCATTTCTGTTTGTCATGTTAACACAGTACAAATGGAATATAATAGTATATCAAGCACATGTAATATTATTACCCCTTGATAATTTTGCCTTGATGTACCACTTGATATGCCATTAATAAAGGTGTATCAAATGATAACAGACACTTAGATTTTTA
>NW_024537740.1:0-58202 GCF_016628075.1 Suillus paluster | reverse complement strand
CACGACGAAGTCCAGATTGACTCCATCGAGCTCGGGAAATCTGTCGTGTACATTTAGAGAAGAATACAGTGCTTCGACTTTGGCCATGAGACGATCATGGCCCCTCTGTAGGCTCTCGAGGACATCGAGGGTATCACCGGATGCTGCGTCTTTCTCTAGCGTAGTCCTTGTAGCCTGCAAGGCTCGATCAGAGGCATCCAAATCGGATTGTAGAGCCAGAACAGTGTCAAGTTCTTTTCGGAGGCGAGCAGGAGCATCTGAAGACATCTTTAGCAGAACTACTCGTTGTGCGCACATTGTATGGTTACTCACGAGCGCGAATTGAGGAGTTGTGATTGTCGTGGTCAGCCCACTGAGCCTGTAGGTCCTCCACAGATGTTTCACAACGGTTGATAGCATCGAGTGCCACAGAACCCTGGTCCTTGATGCCCCGTTTCAAACGGCGTTTAATCCAGTCACCGAGGTCATCTTTCATCTCAGATCCTATCGCAGTCGCTTGGCGGTCAATTAACCAAATACGGCGCTGACGCTAAGTGAATTAAGTATTAGTACATATATGTTAGCGTACAATATCATGTAACGTACCGATGATGATCTTTCGACACCTATCAGGCGAATGAATCGCGACCACAACCGCTCAGTCCCCTCGCCGTCAGATAACCCCATGCCAATGCACATCCGTGGATTGTGCACCAGTTGACAGGCCCATTCATGGCCATACGCGTGCATGGCTGTAGTTGCGAAGCGCAGGCGCAATAACACATCCTGAGGGAGAATCTCGAACTGGGTATAATCAGCAAGTGAATGTAATTAAGATCATGTACGTACCTTGAAAGGGACCGTGCAAGAACACAGCCGACGTCGTAGAGAGTCACGACCGGGGCTTGAGGAGGGAGCAATGTGAACAAGTGTTCAATCAGCGCAACAGAGTACTTCTGTTGCTCGCCAGGGGTATCGATGTTAGCAAAAAAAAGAGGAATATCATGACGGCAAATAAGCGCCATTATGCCTGTGTCGTCAAAGCTGTCCATAGCGGCCTTTTGTTTCTTCCCGTCGGCAGCTTCGTATGCATTCTCACATAGGTCGATAGCTTCATCAGGGACAAGGGGCGCGTGTGCCTTTGCTGGTCGCTTACGTTGTGCATTGATTCGGCGCCCGACTGCATCAACAAATTGCTTGGAAAGGAAGTAAGTTGGCTCATAGAAACGAGGACAGTCACCCGCAGAACGCCGGTGACGATGATGGAAATTACCATCCGTAGCGACATGTATGTCCTCCACCTTGTTCAATGGGTCGGCCGAATAGTGTGCCGCCAAAACATGCCGGACAGCGCTGTGCAAGGAGTGGTGCACATCGCCCACGGTGTAAGACAATTGAATCTGAACTTTGAGGTGGTGGTGGTTGGGGTGGTTGGAGGTTGGCCACACGGTCTCGACTTTGTTGGAGAACTGTTGTCGACTTGGCGTTCGATTTCGACCTGTAGGACATCGTACCACTGTACGGCATGGCCCAGACCGCGACGAAAGGGTTCCTGCACAAGTTCACCCTGAAATAGTTTAGTAACATTAATACAAGACAAATAGATCTTACCCGTGCGTCAGTGACTTGAAACCCTCGGCGTGAATAGTGGGTTTTGAGCGCGGATGCCAGAGCGTTGATTGCATCACAAGAACGCTCAAAGAGTGCTCGATAAAACGACAGTAGATCCACTGAGACTGCCATACGAGGTTGTGAAGGTGAAGTAGGGAATAACCCATGATGAAGGAGGACCTGCGCAAGGCTGGAGCATTCGCAGCTCAGTACGTCGATTGATACAAATCCTGTTGACATTGCACTCGTTAGATTAGGCAATAGGAAAAAATGTAAGTACTTGCTATCGAAGAATAAACACAACATATTCGTCCTTTTATGAGCGCATGTGTGAGTCCCGCATGCTGAGATCACATCGTGAGTTTTCTCCAAGGCTTGCCCAAGAGTTCGAGCATAATAACTCAATTGCGGGTCAAACGAGGGTGGGTATAAGCTTCTGCCAGTTGGCGTATAATGTATCTGTCGATTTATCGGGGAGAATGCGCCGCTTGCGTGGACTTGTCTCTATGTCTGTGAGCCTATCAGAAGAGACTTCCTCCGACATTTGGTCTTCAGCGCCTGTGAAATCAAAATTGTGCGTGTTCATGTTGTCTGCTTCACCAGAGGGACCACCCAGTGTGGTACGAGGAGAACACAATGTTTGGGATGATGTAGGATCCATGAGGCGTTGCATTTGAGCAAGTAGATGACGACGCTTGAGTTCCGCGCCAGGCAATGCCACGAGTGTTTGCGTTTTCCTCTTGTCTCTGGCTTTCCTCGGACTTACAAAGTGTTGCCCGAGGCCAGAGCATACGAGTTGAGCTTTACGAGTGTTCCGGGAGTTAGTTAGAGTCATGGAGAGAAGATCTGCATGCGTACGATGCCTACAGAAAAACTTGTACTGAGTACATTAATTTGTATGCGATACATAAATGGACACATACCAAGGATACCTCCAGAGCCTACTAGACGATCCTACCAGACTATTATCCATACCACGCGAGCCTACAAATGAACTGCCAGAGCCTACAAAACAAAGTGCGGGAGGCGCCGTAGGTACGCAGGAAGGGCAGGAGGCAAAATTACATGTAAGCTATTTTTAGATCGGAGGGTAGGTGGGTCTCGCAGATAGGTTTCCCACAACATAATAACCGGGTCTCAAAGACCCTTTATAGGCACCGAAAAGTGTTGCCTGAGGTGAGTCATAGTCGAAGTTGTCACGTCACGTGAGCGTTGACGTTGAGTACTCGAGCAGTGAGAAGTGAGCAGTGAGCACTCCCACAACTTGCAAGTGTCGTTGCTGGCTCTTGAGCTTGAGCTTCCGCAATTCGATGATGACGATATACCACCATCTAATGGGGTCGTGATGAACCCCAGCGGCTCAGTGCAGGCCAAAACGATGCCCAGAAAACAGCATTTATGATGGGAGGAGTCATGGTGTTATCGATGATCGAGGGCTCAGTCTAGGGTTATGTTCAAGCTTACAACAAGACTGCAAAACTGCGTCGTAGGTACTTCAGTCGTATTCTATGCATTCAAGCTATTCCAAGATCTCCATTGCTCGAGCGGCAGTAAGATTTGTTCAGAAGCGAACACGTTGATCGACTCAGCAACAGATTACTAGTAACTCGCGCCTGGCGCCATAAACTACACTGCACCGATGCGAAAGCAGAAACACAACACACCACACTAGCCGCTTATCAGTTGTCGCATATAAATAAGAACTACCACGCTGGTCAGTCATGTGTTTAAATTCAGAACGCAAACTACTCATACTCACACATCCATAGTCAGGAATGCAGTCGATGCAGTTTCTATCATGCTTGCAAAAGAAAGGACAATTCTCACTGCCAGCGTCACTGGCAGATATTGATGTTGTCAAAGCAGCAGCAATGGCGAGGACAAAGGATAAGCGCATTGTTTGTGAGGATGTGATATGGGATCACATAAATCTGAAGGGGACAGGAGGAAGACGGCTTGCTTTTATGTGCTGGATGTTGTTCTTCATGGCGATGCAAGAAAAACCTTCCTAACCTGAAATCCCCTTTCGAACAGATGGTATCTGCAATGCCAGCGTGCCACTGATTAAGATATTGTAAATTCTTAGTTCTTACAAAGGGTCCGACCATCACCCTGGGAAGTCAGGTCTACCGGCAATTTAGCATGGAACAAAATGACACCTTGCGAAACAAGGTCAATGCCAGCTCGAATCCGTTGTCGGGAGCCGACGAGAAGAGTGTATAAAATGCTACGTTGATGAGATCTGACGAGGTTCAGGTGATAATCAACCATTGTATATTGTTTGCTGTTTTCGTCATGATTCACGGTGACTTCTGTGTCGACTTCTGCCAATAGCCTCCGACCTACTGCCAGCAGAAGCATTCTGCCAGCAACACGTTGCTGCCACTTCACCTCGTCATTTCCATTGCACTAAACACGTAGATTCTTGTGATAGGAAGCTCGAGGCTTGAGCGCTTGAGCACGCGCAGCTATAGCCTCCTTGTTTTGTTTGGCAGAAGATTGTTTGTCACTCGTGCGTCATGTACCAAGCAAAACGTAGAAGGTTGACCATCATTGGACCACCACCATCTAGCCTGCCAGGCATTCAAGATTACGAATGTGGGCGTTGATTCTCACTCCAAACGCCTGCTACGAGGTACCAATAGCGACAACTAGACACATATCTGCACGCAGGTAAGGAAGCACTTGAACCTCTGGCCTATCATAATACCCCTCCCCATAGACCAATGCCTTGCAAGAAGCATCGTCCAATACTATCCATCCTCCAACATCGCAACACAAACACAGGATTCCATTTCCTTCTCATGCTCTCACCCAAGAGAGAAACACGCAACTAGGGTTCCGCACGGGTAACACCGCGGGTCGGAAAGCTGACACCGTACCCGTACCCGCCAACACCGTACCTGTCACGGGTACGGGTACACACCGACCCGTCAACACCGCGGTTAGATGAAAAACACCGCGGGTACATTACCAAGAAGAGTGTATTAACAACAACTGAATAGATATTACTACTTTTCCTCGTTGTCCTCCTTAGCTTCGACTTCATTTCGCTTCTGTTTTCGACTCTTTACAGAGGCTAGAAGGTCCTCCATCGCCAGAAGATCACTTCTGCCCCAGGCTCCGAGGCAGAGAAAAGCAGGAATTGTTGATGGTGCGAGTCGGTTGCGAGTAAAATGAAGGAGCTGCCGGCCCTGCAAGAAGACACGTTCAACCGCAGTTGATGTTACTGAGCGAGATAATAAGCACTGATTGATTGAAAAAGGATTTGAGGGTGGCATACCTGGGACGGAGAGATAGTCTAATGCCATCCACATCATCATCGGCTTCAGATGCTGACAATGACTCGGAGTTGAATGGCTTCAGCAAAGCTTTTGCAGCAAGCTGGAGAGTATGGTTAAAACATCGAACACAGTTGACAGACTCAAATGAGTTATCGAGGCTCGCGAGCTTTGTTGTTTGAGAATCATTTGCGGTCGCATTATCAGCATTAACTGCAAGAATCTATGATCTTCAAGTTAGCGTGATTTCTGCAATATTCAGAATCAGCTTGCTCTCTTTGTTAGCCCAAAGCATTCAAGCATTGCTTGAAAGAATTTTGCCATTGCAGCACCAGTATGTGACTAAGATATATCATGTAAAGATTGGTGGAGCATTTGATATGGCCTGGTGGCGAAGTGTAAGTGTGAGATCAACAGTGTCTGTGGGTTTCGATCGAGCAGACCGAGACACAAATGACTGTTTGACCTTCTTCAAGGGGCAGGCCAGAGCCTTAGCACCCTTTGCGACAGCCTTTTTGAGTGACTTGGCCTTCTCAGAGATGGACGACGAGATAGACTTAGACAATGAGTGGGTAGACGAGGCATCATATGCCTTCTTTGCGAGCTTGGTTTTCATGGAGACGATTTGGTAGACTTACTGGTCTCAAGTTTTTGCCTTGGCTTTATGGTAGTGACTCGAGCTTCTCTGTAGCAAAGTGTCAGCTTGATAAATTGCTAGATTAATGATTCACAGGGGCACGAAAGACATGACAGAAATCAGTATAGCATTGGGTTGTGATCCTCAAGCACTCAGAGTAAGCCGACACAGAGAATTATAGTACGGTGTTCAGTGGCTGTCAAGGTTCCCGATTTGGTAAGTCATACCCGTTAAACACCACCAACCCGCGGTAAAGGGTCGCGGTATGGTCACGGGTATGAATATCCAACACCGTACCCTGTTGGACTCTGGACGTTCGGACGACGGACCGGGTGGAAGCCTAGCGATGTCAGAGTGAGACATGACGAGCGCAACCAGTCCATACAGCGAGACGACGCATTGACGTCGGCCGAGGCTGTCGAAATTAGTTTCTTTTATCTCTATGCCATTCGTCATTTACCGTTACTATACTGACTTCGTATAAAGTGTCGAGTTCATCGTACGGGCATCTCAGTTTCTTCTAGACACTGAGATGTAAGCCGTTTATGTTTTTCTTATTACTATACAGATCGCTAACGAAACGTAGATACATTGTTTTCTCAGGTACTTTACATTGTGCTACGCGAGTTTCTTCTAGACACTGAGATATACATTGTTTTCTCAGCTCTTACTCCGCTCCCGCTCGACTGTGATCACCACAGGTTATGAGCCCTGTCACGGCTATGGAACCCGCACTGCCCAGTACCAATTCAACGTTGTTCAGCGTCCCGAAGCTAGCCGAAGATGGTAGCAACTGGATCACCTACAAGGAACGAATGCTGACCGCCATTGGTGCGAGAGGATTGATGCGTTATGTTGACGGCCGAGCAGCGAAGCCTGCCCCGTTCAAAATCGATCCCGATACGAGCAAGCTGTTGAAACCAGACGGTTCAACACCTACAGAAGCGGATATAGAAGAGTTAGATAAAAGGAACGATGAGTACTTTCAAAAGGACTCACTCGTAAGGCAGCAGATGTTCAGTACGATCACGGATCGACTCCTTCTGCGCGTACAGAAGCTCGAGGGCGCCGCAAAGATCTGGGAGGAGATCTGTGATATCCACGAAGGCAAAACCGAACTAGTCCAAATTGACCTTCGTCGATGTCTGCAGGATATGAGATGTGAGGAGAGCGGAGACGTGAAGACTCACTTTAGCGAGCTCCTCCGATTACAGCGAGTCCCTTGCTAGCATGGGTGCTGACATCGAAGATCGCGACTTCTACGCCATAGTACTTGGCTCCCTTCCCGAATCATATCGTCCCTTGCTATCGTCGATCAACGCAGCTGGCTAAAATTGCCCAGAAGCCCCTTACCCCCTACGAACTTATCAGCGTCGTCAGTGAGGAGTATGAGCACAGATTACTTACAGATCGTCGCCCTACGAAAAAGGGCACCAACTCCGCGCTATCTGCTAAGGCTGGCCAGAATAAGCCCTGAGGATCGGGCAATTCCACCCAAACCGACCCCGACATTACCTGCTTTAACTGTGACCGTAAAGGTCACTATAAAACTGGACTGTTGGAGGCCAGGAGGCGGGAAAGAAGGTCAAGGGCCTAACCAAAAGAAGAAAGGGAATCGCTCACCAAAGCAAGCCGCTAACGCCGCAGTGCAGAACGAAACACCAGATGAGTACGCCTTTGTGACGTCAGACTTAGCAGCTGTAGCAAAGCAGCTCGACATACCACTAGACCGTCGAGGCGCCATCATGGATTCCGGCGCGACTTCCCATTTCTGCCCCGACCGTTCAAAATTCACCAACTTCGTGCCGATTGCCCCGCAGGACGTTCACACTGCGGATGGATCTGCCATTAGTGCTATAGGAAGGGGTGATGTGAGGATAGACTTGCCTTTAGGTGATAAGCGCACATCGGTAACGCTGAAAAGCGCACTCTATGCGCCAAGGATGGCCTTTACACTCATTTCCACGAATCGGATAACCGCTGCGGGCTTAGCCATTCATTTTGAAGGGAAAATGTGCAGGATACTCTCACCTGGGCCCAAGCGCAAGGTCATAGCGAGATACCGCAGGTGGAGGGTCTCTATAGCGTTGTCGGTCGTCAGACGGAGCGAGCAAACACTGCAAAAGGGAAGCTTACTGTTTGCGAGTTGCATCGCGTTCTCGGCCATATCTCCCAGACTGCAGTTAAGCAGATGGTCGAGAAGGGTCTGGTTGAAGGAGTGGAGTTGTATCTGTCATCGACGCCCGAATTTTGCGATGCGTGTACCAAGTCTAAAGCCACCCGTCAGCCATTTCCCGAAGAGTCGAAGAATCGAGCGCTTACCTATGCCGAAATCGTCCACACGGACTTGTGGGGTCCAGCGCAGACCGCGAGCCTAGGCGGCTGTTCCTATTATATCAGTTTCACGGACGACTTCTCCCGAGAGATGAAGGTCCAGTTCCTGAAGCTCAAGAGCGAAGCACTTACCGCGTTCAAGCAATATGAGGCGAACCTCGCACGTCAGCACCCTAACGCCCGCATCACTAAGCTCCGGTCGGATCGAGGCGGCGAGTACCTTAGCGCTGAGTTTAATAAGTACCTGCAGGACCAAGGAATAGAATGCCAGCTTACCGTGCATGACTCTCCACAGCAGAACGGTGTCGCCGAACGACTCAACCGTACCCTTGTCGAGCACGCCTGAGCCATGCTGCTTGCGAAGGATCTCCCGAAGTACCTGTGGGCCGAGGCAATTAACTACGCTACTTGGTTGAAGAATCACATACCTTCTAGGGCGATCCTGGGGAAGACACCATATGAACTGGTGCATGGCAAGAAGCCAAACCTTAGTGATGCGCATGAATTCGGCGCCACCATATATGTTCACGTGCAGGACGTGGGGAAACTCGAGGCTAGAGCGGAAGAGGCTGTATTTGTGGGTGTAGATGCAGAGAGCAAGGGCTATAGAGTGTACTGGCCGTTGAAACGCCGTATTTCCGTGGAGCGCAATGTGACGTTTGCGCCCACTGGCAGTCGTGGTAGGCGAGGATACCCTGAACGAGGGGGAGTCCAAACCGATTAGCGCTAACACAAACAGTGGAGATGCACCCGTTCAGGCCACCTCTCCTCCCCAACCTCCCGCCACTCCCATCAGACCATCCCTTCGACCCCAAACGCCACCTGCACCAAGATCTACCCGCGTTCGTCCACCCCCAGGCTACTATGCAGCCCTCAATGAGGGCCAGACCGCACTAGCAGCTGAGTCCATATTTGAACCTACAGAGTCAGACTTTGCGGATGAAGAGGCGATTACTCACTGGCAACAGTTTGCTCTTGTGGCAGCTGATGGGGAACCTACCTTAAGCCAGGCCTTAAATGGCTCAAACGCAGTGGAGTGGCAAGAGGCGATAGATTATGAGATTAGTCAGCTTGAGAAGCTGGGAACGTGGGAAGTCGTCGACACACCTTCAAATGCTAACATAATCCCCTGCTATTTCGTCCTAGCCACGAAGCGCGGGCCAGACGGCCAGAAACTCAAACTCCGCGCCAGACTGGTTGCAAACGGACAGCGTCAGCAATACAGCCAAGACTACTTTCACACATTTGCGCCTACCTCTAACATGGCCACCATTAGGACAGTGCTCGCCATGGCCGCCCAGCAGGACTGGGAAATCCACCAGGTGGATATCAAGAGCGCCTACCTCTATGCGGAGATCAAGGAGACTATCTACATGAGGGCGCCGCCTGGGTATTTGAAGAAAGGAGAAGGGGGAAAGGTGTTGAGACTGTTGAGGAGCTTGCCCGGATTGAAGCAAGCGGGTTTCGAGTGGTCGGAAGAATTGGCTGGGGCGTTTAGGAAGATGGGGTTTTCGCGTTCGCAAGTGGACCAGTCAGTTTACTTCAAGCGTTCAGAAGAAGAACACACCGTCATCACCGTATCGGTCGACGATATGGCCGTTACCTCGAGGCATCTCCACCACATCCAGAAGTTCAAGGACTGAACTCACCCAGTACTTCGAAATCTCGGACCTCGGGGAGCTCAACTGGCTCCTCGGACTCAAAGTCGAGCGTAATTGTGTCGAACGTACCATCACTCTCTCCCAGAAGGCTTACATTAACACCATTCTAGAGCGTTTCTATCTCACCGAAGGCAAGAGCACCCAAACACCGATGGAGCCAGGCGCAGACCTCTCAGATGCGCAGTCGCCCGCGATGCATGCCCAGCATGAGGCAATGCGGGACATGCCCTACCAGAGAGGGATTGGATCGTTAATGTACGCCGCAACCAGCACCCGTCCTGATATCGCCTTCTCCGTCGCAACACTATCGCAATTCATGCGCAACCCCGGAAGTGCCCATTGGGAGGCAACCAAGCGTGTACTTCGTTGCCTCAAGGGAACTGCTAACTACGGAATAACGCTAGGCGGCTCCGACGCTGGCCTAGAGGCCTACGTAGACGCAGACTGGGCCTCACAGGCTCATCGCCACTCCATGTCTGGGTACCTCGTCCTACTCAATGGCGGGCCCGTAGCTTGGAGCGCACGTAAGCAGCCCATAATAGCGTTATCGACAGCTGAGGCCGAATACATCGCCCTGACTACTGTCGGGCGCGAGATCTTATACCTCCAGTTGCTCCTTGAAGAGTTATACGAACCTCCCACTCTCCCTATACCGATCTACTGCGATAATCAGGCAGCCATTGCACTCGCATCGAACAACAAGTTCCAATCCCGTACTAAGCACATCGACCTTTGCTACCACTTCAGTCAGATTGCATGTCAAAAACGGGACCTTCAGCCTCACCTATTGCCCTACCAAGGATAACATCGCCGACACCTTCACGAAGGCTCTCCCACGCCCACGCCTTCAAAGGTTGAGAACTTTGATGAGCCTGGATTGCGCTCGAGGGGGAGTGTTGGACTCTGGACGTTCGGACGACGGACTGGGTGGAAGGCTAGCGACGTCAGAGTGAGACATGACGAGCGCAACCAGTCCATACAGCGAGACGACACATTGACGTCGGCCGAAGCTGTTGAAATTAGTTTCTTTTATCTCTATGCCATTCATCATTTACCGCTACTATACTGACTTCATATAAAGTGTCGAGTTCATCGTACGGGCATCTCAGTTTCTTCTAGACACTGAGATGTAAGCCGTTTATGTTTTTCCTATTACTATACAGATCGCTAACGAAACGTAGATACATTGTTTTCTCAGGTACTTTACATTGTGCTACGCGAGTTTCTTCTAGACACTGAGATATACATTGTTTTCTCAGCTCTTACTCCGCTCCCACTCAACTGTGATCACCACAGAATATGCCTAAGAGGATTTCAGAGATGAATAGAGCCCGATGCATCAGCTGCAGTCTTCCCAGAATATTGTAAGTGTGTGGTGGTGTAAAGCTGGTACATCAGTAAAAAACCCAAAATGCCGTAGCCCTGGTGACAGCTATATAGCACTATGTAGGCACAGTAGCGCTATGTAGGCACACCTTACGCTACATTGACGTATATAGTGCTATATAGCAGTAAAGCCACGCTACATGCAGCTACAGGAGTTACGAAGGCAAACATCGTGCTACAGGTAGCTACAGGAACTACCACAGGCGCTACAGGCAGCTACAGGTGCACTCGTAGTATGTACGTGACATGTCAGTTGTATCTAATTAATTATAACACATGCGCAAAACATTTCGCCATCAATGAACTCGTTGAAATAAAAATCGTTTGCCACCTCGTATGCATTTCCGCTTCTCAACCTCAGATCTACTGTTTGTCCCATCTTCGGTATTAGATGGCACGGCCGCACGATTTCGTCAACGTGGATTACAGTGGCATTGCGGCAAAGTTGTCGTGTTGAGCGCGAGACCTGTCGCATTCGAGAAACAGGGTCTGGTGGTTTGAAAGGAGTGAACCACTCGACGTAGGCGAGGGCTCTGGAATATGCGCCGAACTGGCGAGGTAGGGTGAAAATAGCGCGAACTTGGGCTACATGTACACCTGCAACAAGACGATTATCAAAATTGACCGCTGAGAAACCCGGAAAAAAAATACCTTCAAGAGTATGGAAGTTAGAAGAGCGAGGCCTGTCTGCTATCAAGGCCATGTCAAACCGGGCTGGGATACCAGGCTTCTGGCCTGACGGCAACGTTTCTGGTGTTGCCCTGATCCGCCTTCGCTGTGGCACGTCGCTAACTCGTAAATCAGGTGGCGTCACGATCACCACTTGATGATAAAGATCGAATCGGTCTTGAAGTCCAGGGACTATGGTGTTGTGTGGGAGATTCTTGAGCAAGAAGGATCGGAGAGCAGGGAGGAACTCGGTAGCACCGTGTGCTGTTATGATGGTTCCAACGGATTGGTGAGGATGTGTGGGGGCTTTCGCAAGGACATGTGTTGCTTGAAGTGGTTCAGCGGCGGGAAGATTTGGTGTTTCCGACTCCGAGTCCGTGTCCGAATCTGCGTCGAAGTTGTATGGGTTTGAATGACATCCAGTGAGACCCGCAGGTGACTTAGAGCGAGGCTGTTGGGACAACCAATCCAGGTATGCGCTACGTAAAAATACGGCTTCTTGGCGTTGGAGCCACAAAGCCATTTGTTCTTCGTAGTCCCGTTTGTTGCTAGCACGGTATGAATCTTTTGCGAAATCAATGTGTAAGCGCTCTGGAAGTTCAGTATTAAAGCCGTCAGCTGCGCCAAACAACGTGATCGACTGGACGTAATGAGAGAGCTGGTGTAGTTTCGGAATGTTGAAATGCTCTCGAACAGCGAGCTCCTTGAGGATGTCTTTGTTAGTGTGAAATACAGTCAGGGCGGTTTGTAGGGCTTCGAGGGACTCAGTCATCTGAACTTGAAGCTGGGCAAAATACGAGAAGTCGAGAATAGATCGTGCAACTACCAAAACATGACTGCAAGGCATGACATCAAAACATCATCTTAACAACTCGTTAAACACTCACCTAGGTACTGCTCCGCTCAATAAGCCAACAAATACTTGCTGCATCTCTTTGTGTTCATGTCCCGTCCACTGCTTCACACTCGATATCCCTTTCTTGAAGTGTCGAAGGCCGGGATAATTCGGGATTGCCTTGAAACGTGAGTCCATTTCGTCCTCCCCAATGATATCGATGCGCCACTTCACAAGGTGGTCTTTGAACACACCCTTGTGAAGTTGATGCAAAAGGTCGGGCGTGAACGCTAGAAAAATGCCCGCGTGAGGGAGATCAGCCCAAAATGGTTTGTAAACGGCACATAAACCATTGGCCTCGAATTCCGGAGGATGCTGACCAATCTTGCGCCTGTGCAAAATATCTTTTGTTGACTCTGGATCACGCATTGCCGAGTTGAGTGCATCCCCTCGCTCATTTGCTGCTACAAGGCACTTCGGACATCGGTTCTCTTTGCAACAACTGACCAAGCACTGTTCCGGGAAATCGGCAACGTATGCTGCAAGAATTGGGTAGACACGACGAACCCACGAGTCCGCACACACCATTTCAACACCGTCGTTTCCAGCACCGATGAGAGGTTCAAGCAGTAGAGCCATGCAATGGTGGAACAGCCTGTATCCAGCCAAGGAGCGTGCATTGGGGGTGAAACAGTCCAGTTTGCCTGCTGGTAAGTAACCAATCAGGACTGTCGCTCGTGCTGATGCTTGGCGCCGTTTTGCTTTAGCGATGTTTCCAATGGACATATACACCGGCCACGCCGATTTATCCCCTCGGAACTGCAACAAGGACATTTTGTCTGAAGATAGAATGATTGGTGCTATTGTGGCACCTTCTGGCAAGGCTTTCTGTGTGCGAGGTCAGTCCGTTACTTTGTTGCTCCCTCTCAAATAGTCTTACCTGTTTATCGCCCCACCAGTCTGCTGTCCACATCTCGTCGATCACCCTATCTTGCCCTGCACGGTCTGCATATGCTTTGGCAGGTGAGTAGGCCATATCTTCTTTGAAGGAAGGGTTGCCAATGAGCTCTTTCACGCACTCTACAGGATCGCGGCACCACAACTCAACCTCCTCTTGCAACATCTCGCCGTTCTCATCCTTGCAGTTACCACGCACAGTCACCTTCTTACAACTCCATCCTGGCCCGTGTGGAAGTTCGTCCACGCGCTGCAAGAATGAGCGGTTGTTATGAAACGAAAGTTTTGTGCGGTTTTGTGTCTGGTTAGGGTATCAATATTGTAAGTTCAAATTTTGATTAACACTTTCAAACTTACAATGGGCAGTTTTAGGAATTTGTCGGTTCGCATCTGACCGAGGTTCTTGACGAGCCACTGGGCCAGATCCCATTCTTCCCTGGTGAGTGATATTAGTAGATGCTATGCCAGCGCATTTGAGCACTTACGCATCCTCGGAAAGGTGACCATGGATCCTCACCCTCTTCCTCTTGGTACGTTCTATATCTTTCAAAATTTGTCTCCCCCTCACGCAGTGCCCAGCCAGCATCCGACTGAGGTTCAAAATATCGCCCGTTATTGGGGAACAACATCCCATCCTCATCCTCGACTTCCTCAACTGTAGTCTGTCGAGTTTTGCGGAGCAGCTGGGTTATTGTCAGGTATCTAGGAGACGGGCGTGGGTGTACATGACCCGCCGGTGCTGCATCTTGATGGGGGAAGTCAACATCTGGTGCATCAGTCTAAGTTCTCTGCCTCTACATCTTTGATCATTGATGCCCACTGCCTGTCGACATTCAGGACGTCCTGCAACGTGTCTCTTGAGACCCTTGTGTGTAGTTGTTACCTTCCCACAGAATACACAGTGGGGCATGGCTTGTCTGGTGCGAGTGTCAAGTTCGTATTGTACCGGCCCTAAGTGTCTTGACGGCACACAAAATGGAAAAAAACACTTGACCCTCAAGTGAGTCCTCATACCAGCCCTAATTGTGACTATTGCAGCAATCTGACCCTTGCAAGTGAGTCCGATTCAGCCCCAACCGAGTCCAATTCTGCCCTCGTGACTAACTACTGTCACGGACGCAGTTCATACTCGAACGCCACCATTCCTTATGCCACATAATATGGAGTTTGACCCAAACATCCAGGAAAAAGGCGATCCACATGAGAGGTTTTGCCGTTCGCAGCATGAAAAAGGCGATCCACATGGGTGGTTTTGCCATTCGCAGCATGAAAAAGGCGATCCACATGGTGCGCCGTTATTCCGAATGACACTTGACTAAAACTAACTGACTACTAAGACTACTAAGCTAGGGTAGTAATGCCATGAGCTGCCAGTAAGAGCTCCAAAAGTTGAACCTTGCGTGACTCTTCACACTGCTTTTTCTCGGCATTCCAACGCACATTTATCATCTCCCGCACCAAATTTTGGTGAGCAACCGGACCTTTCATGTGCTCTGAGAGCTGCGCTTTGCATGTCTCTTCGCAAAGCCTAATCTCTGCATCCCAGCGCTCTAATACAAGTGTTCGCAGGTAGGTCTGCGATGTTTTAATGGGCCCTGGGGTTTGGCGATATGGCGCCAATGGAAACTGAATCTCAAGAGCAGGCGGTACCTCCCTTGGAGTATGAGGTACCTCCCATCCCGGAGCACGGACAACGTGAAAGGGTCGACTTGGAGGAGGTAACAGGATGTTCAGCTTTCACATCGTCTGATTCGTTCGATGGCATGAGCGCTGGGCTACAACATCGGTAAGTGTGAGGCGAGCATTCGACAAGCCAGCCACTTACTATTTATTCATCTTGGCTGTAGTATCGATCTCGCTGTAGTATTGAATTGTATGTTGGAAAGGAAAGTCATCCCTGTCCCTCTTATTTATGCCATTATATTGACACCGCTTCGTCAGTTGAAAACTTTAACTTCGTGATCAACAAAACTCGATCAACAAAACTCAAAATTTGTTTGTTGATCCGACACCACTGTAGGGTTTTTAAAGGCATGCATACCCCCTCCTTCTGTTGTCGTTATTTCTACTGACTACTGTCTATCATGGCCGCAAAAGCCCCCTCCAAAAAGGGAACTAAAACGGCACTTTTGAAGGCCCAGGAGGAAGTATGTGCAGAGATGGTGTCGACCGCGGGATGCACTGCAAGTGGTCGTCAATGTCGGCCAACCGAGAAAGAGACATATCAAAGTAAGTTATATCAAGCCTGACATGAATGCTTGCGCTCATTAAAATGTTTCTGCTTAACAGTTACAAAAGCTCGTCGAGGAGCAGACCGCCAAAAAGCCTTACAAACAAAGATGCAGAAGCACGACTTAAAGGCACTGCGCACTACATACCAGACACATCCCAAGGAATTTGATAGCGAGCCTGCTGGGCTTCTTAGCGATGTTGACAGGGACGAAGACAGCATGGTCAGTGTCTTATTTGTCCATGTGCTCCATGTTACTCACAAGTACATAATAGTTTTCGGACCGCTGTGTACCTACAAGACTATCCAATCAACAGGCACTCACATTCAGTATGAGCAAGACCCCTCCAACTGTCTTGGCCCGAAAACCCATGAGTAAGATCCGTACGAAGCCACAGAAAGGTACAATGTCTCTGCCAGTGTGTATCTTGGACTAACACACTTTTTCAGCGCCCTCACCTGTTGTGACTTCGGATGACAACAGTGACGGTGAGGGCAGCAGCGACAGCCATGATTCGAATAAGTTTGTTGATCGCATGGACGAGACTGAGAACGGGTCTGATTATGGCGCGGACAACACTGCCGATGATCATGATGAAGTGGCCAAAGCTTCTTCAACACCGGTTGTCGGCACCAAGCACCAACCGGAGGACTCAGAGGTCCTCAATACTGACCCAAAGTTCAAGAAAGGTCCAAATGGAACACGCCAACGGTTAAAGGCTAGCGATTTCGACGACATCACTAAGGATTTGCTCACTACTGCCACGTCTATCTACCGCTGTCTAGTTGTGACTCGCACACCTTTTCCAGAGACACTGATCGTTGAGACGAAGTTAGCAAAGGATGCCTGGCGTGAGGCGTCTAACATGGCAGAGCTTACCATCCAACTTACCCCTTCTCTCGTCAAAATGGTACGTCTCATGTCCACGTCCTTGCCCTACTTGATTTAATGTTGCCATATAGATGACGAGGCGCACATCACATGTGCGCGGGGAGCTTAAAACAAAGATGCGCGTACTGACGGCCTCGTTCTTTGGGTTCCGTGCAAGCAGATCTATACTCGCCATCAAGGCAAACCGTGACCTGGCCGAGTCTCTCAAGGAAGGATCATGTTTTGTTTTCAAGGTGCGTGTTTAAATTCAATTTCACGATTTTTAGTCAACATCTGACTGGCGGAGTAAAAGGACTGGGAAATGAAACGTGGCATATACAAGACCGAATTAATCCAGTCGGCGGTCAACGATATGTGGTTTACAAACCGAAGCGACGAGGGTATAGTATATGCTAAATACTTTGATCCTTTACCCGTTCAAACCATTGCACTTATACTCACAGCAGTGAGTGTATCCAATGATTCTGATGTTCATACTGCAACTGAGGTCTGACAGATTGAATGCTGCATCGACGAGTGGATGACTGGTGTAAAGGAGGACATCAAATTTTCGTCGGTGGCTTACTCCCCGGTCTACCTTATCCATCTCAAATCCCTGCGGCGGTTCGAGGAGCGGACTGCTGCTTACAAACTGCTCGGTAAAATTGGTGTCGATCTTCTCGACATCGCTCGGTATGTTTCTGATTACTTATGTCGTTCATCATCCAAACTGACTTTCATAAAAAGGATGCACGCTGGTGTGGATCCACTTATGGCAGCAGTGACTATTGATAGCTTTACCGATGATGTTTTCGATGATGCGATTCGAGAGTACGAAGACGAGGCTCGAGAAGCACAAGAAGGGGGTGGTGACTCGGATTGAGGCGGCTTTCGAGAGTACGAAGACGAGGCTCGAGAAGCACAAAGGGGGTGGTGATTGAGGCGGCTGTATCTCGAGGATTGTATGCATGCTCACGCACTATAGCACCTTAATTGATTCGATTTTGTTGATAACCGGTTAGCGGCGCGATTGGTATTGCGGGAGCTACAGTACTAGTAGCAGTGTGTAGCTACCTGTAGCTCGAACGAGCAAATGCTAGCACTATTTCTATTGCACCCTGTAGCAACTTGTAGTAACTTGTAGCACCTGTAGCACCTGTAGTCAGTTGCTACAACGAGCTACAGGAGTTGCCGTAGCACTATATAGTCAGCTGTGTGGCTATATAGCCGCCTATAGTAGGCACTTGACACATTGTGCTACAGGTACTACCTTGACTATATAGCACCCTGTAGTCAAGTGTATTTTTCCTGATGTAACGAGTACACAGCGAGAATACAAGTTCGACAGGGGGTCAATTTCCTACTTGTACGAAAAGTACAGACGTGCTTTTATATGTAAAGAAGGACTAAGCAAGGTTTGGGAGTGGCTCGTCAAAGCGGTACCATAAAGGGGAGTCCACCGTCAGAGGACTAGTGGCCGCGCACAGAGTGTCGCTCCCTAAACGTTGCTTGTCTACCGCATTTACTAAGCACGAAGCGCCGCCGGCGCTTCGCGTAGTGCTAGTAAAGCAGAGTGTGCGTGGGTGGCGCGAGTCAGAGACCAATAAGTAACTGAACTGGTAGTAAAAGGTGGCGCTCTTCATGTTAACGTTCACTCTCGCTGTACTACTACGATTGTAATATCGATTATCTGTCAGGCTTAACATTCTGCTCTACCAAGCAATATACACACCCCTGAATCTGAATCGTGTAAGTGATGTAATTCAATGCTGGTGAACCATATGGTGCAACTCACTCGTCGGCGGTGAATCGTGATCAGCCATTATGACGAGAAGTGGTGCTCCACACTGTCACTTCCATTGAAAAAGGAGTTACTACAAACTTCCCTTGATTTCGCTTGCCTTGCGAGGAATGTTTGTCGATGGGGCGGCCGACACAAGAGTCTTCCGATAGAGATCATCAATTTCTCGACAGCGACGCCTGACACTTCCATCGAAAAGAAGTTACGATACATTTCTCAATTTCCGCGTACGAGGAGGTACCGCACAACAGGAGTCTTTTTATCGAACTGGGTGAATGTGTAACCATTTTTTCCTGCCAGAATGGTCCAGTGATAAATCGACTGACTTCCGCCGATAGTCGCTCTACCATAATCGACAAACATTCCTCGCAAGCAAATTATAGGGACTACGGTCTCAGGCTTTTGTGGGAGTGTCAGACCGATGCCGATGGTCAACATCGACAGAACCCCCTTGCAAGCAAATTCGTGGTATGAGTAATGATGCGCTGCGCTGCATCTTCCGCTATTGTGGTGAAGCTTGACGGTGGGGTGGACTTACTGTAGCAAAGCTGCGGGAGTCTTACTCTAAGCTACATAGGTAATATGTATGTGTGTACTTGCCCTCGGCGTTCAACTTAGGTGATAACTAGGGCAGTGCGAGATATGCTCGCCGGCAACCAGTCGTCCATAATCTACCGTGTGATGGAAGCGAACATTGATTGGGCGTACAAGGCAGATAGACCCCGAGGGGATATTGGGGAACGTACATCTACGAAAAGGAAAGACATTAATTGCCAAATACTTCTATATGTCAGGGTGAACGTGGGATGGTAATTCCTGCAGGTGGATCCCAGACACCGAATTCCTTCTTCATTTCGTCGAGATCCTGTGCCCACCTCTCTTCCCAGTATACTGCGAGCAAGCACCTCGCATGACTCCCGCATCTCACCGCCCAAGGGACAAATTCTGACCAAAGCCGAGCCCGTTGACTTGACTTAAGTCTTATTGAGGCTCCTAGGGACAATGCAGTCATGGGGAAGCCTAAATTTGTAAACTCGAAGGCTTTGAGCGCAAGTTCGGGAAGCGCGTAGACTTTGAATCCAAAGAGGGCATGATAGAGGTCGTGCGTCTCGCGATATCGTTGCATGACGTATGCCAGCTCTGGGTCATTGATATAGCGTACCTGGGTCCGAAATGATGAGTATCTGGTGTGGATAACCTTGAATAAAAATATCGCACGGGCTCTCGAGAGTCAGGTGTGATCTTGCAAGTGTCAAGCCACCCCACATAAGCCCGACCAAAG
Source organism: Suillus paluster (assembly GCF_016628075.1). Lineage (NCBI taxonomy): Eukaryota > Fungi > Basidiomycota > Agaricomycetes > Boletales > Suillaceae > Suillus > Suillus paluster. The sequence continues at coordinate 38,668 of NW_024537740.1, read as the reverse complement.
GTGTTCTCCGGAAGGGAACGCAGTTTCTCTAAGTCCAAGGTTTGTGAGTTGATACGTGGCCTTTCTTTGAGAATCCGTCGACCCTCTGGAGACTCCAACATTATGTCCCGCAGTTTGATCAAAATTGGTCCGCCAGTGGTTTCTCCACAGGCTGCAACCATATCTAACGAACTTGTCAGTGAAACGCACCAACTTTAAAGGAAGTGCTCACCCCCTCGACGAGTATCTATCAGACACATGACTGCAGAGCCGACTGCGAGAAGTCCGCTTTCGAACGGGGTGAGCGGTATGTGACCAGGATATGATGGTTGCGGTTGAGAACCAGTATGAACAAAGCGTAACTTTGTGTTGGTTGCATAGGATAAAGACCTGGGTGACGCCGCAAGTGTGACGAAGGAGCGAGCCCGGCTGGTATTGATTACACTGTCCCAACTATGAGTTCCACGATAAGAACCAAATACTGGGTTCGTTCGCACATGAGCCCCCATGCGCATTGTCAGAGGAAGGGAAACACAAAATACTGACATGGTTGGTGACAGTGGCCAGTGGACTCGAAAGTTCGACTGTTTCAAGTTCCATCCAAAACTTGAACTGCTCAAAAGGGGACCCTAACCCTAGAACTGGGTTATACATGGCATGACTTACAGTGGACGACGATGGCCAAAGCACAGCGTCCCACCAACCGTCCACATCCACCAAAGCGTCCAACGTCCACATCCAGCACATATAAAACACTACAGATTCGTCTTCATGGAGTACTTCAATTGCCTCCTTCTGTTATTTGCCTTGGTTTCTCTGTGCCGCCTGCTTCCCGTACTGTTGTCACTTTATCATGTCGAGCACAAGTTCAGCTACTGTCGCGAGTCATTCACAGGACACGTGTTTAACGGACGTCGATACATTCGATGACTCCAAGGTAGACATTCGTCGATATGCCACCCTCCTCCCCGCTCAAATTGCAGAGGGGCTCTCATTAGTGTACTTCGATGAGGAAGATGACGATGACAGTTACACTGATTCTGAATCCACATGGGAGTTTTCTCCTGAACCTGTGGCATGTGCTGTAGACTACTCCAAGCCAAGTGATGCCACCACATATCAGGCTCACCACCTTGTCAAGAAATATCAAGAGTGTCCCAAGGGAGCCACCGAGGCCCAGAAGGTCATTCAAGACTACCTACAGCGGCATGCCAAAAGTGCGACCCAAGAGACCGCAGAGGCCCGCTGCCCCAATACCGCGAAGGAACTTCCGATCATTCCCTACAACAGGGATTCGACATACACCCTCGCCATCACTGACGATGGACGGTCCATGATCGATCTTGAGAAACGCCCCGAGCCAGCGATTCGTATGTTTCACCATGACAGAGAAGGCGTAGCGCAGGCGGTAGGCACTACTATCCTCATCCCACGTTACTTCATCTCATGTCCGCATAGCAGCTTCAAGGAATTGAAATGATCCAGGCTGGACGCTGCACTCCTGGAGGCGGGATCCGTTGTCAACGTCCTGGATGCACTGATGTCCTTCGCGATCTCGAAGCACTCAAATGTCACCTGCACATTCATAACATCGGCGATATGTCCGATGCCACAAGCACTTCTTCTACACATACCCAAAAGGCAAAGGAACCTGCACAATCTTCCATAGAGTCTCCACCAACCAAGAAGACCTCGAGGAAGGTTCATAATCGGTCAAAATCGTTCGCGGACTTGGACGCCACCTCGGGCCACTCGTGGGGCACCCACTCAACCAGAAAGAACCATGCGAGGAGCCCTTATTCACCCCCTCGCAGTCGCAAGCCCAGTGACACTCATGTTAACTCGGGTGTATCGCGCGCCCGAACCAAGCTCCCTGATACATTGAATCCCCAACCCCGTGGGCGACGCAGCAACAGAGGTACCGTTCGCGGCGGACTCAGTGAGATCGGACATAACGACAGCATCGCCATGGTGCTTTCTCGTCCTACTTCGCCTGTACAAGGCACCAAGGAGGCCCTGGGTTTTGAGATGAACCTACCTCTTAATTTTGTGAACAAAAGCAGAGTACTATCCGCTCCTGCGAGTCCGACTCGGGGAGAGAAGGAAGTATCTCGTGCAAAGAGCCCTAACAGAGCGTTCAGCCCGGTCAGAGCCCTCAGTCCCATCCGAGGCATGTCAAACACTTGCGTTCTTTCTGATCTGCCAGTTGATATTTTAATGTCTCGCAGATCGCCTCCGACGGGTGCTTTCGTTCGGATGTTTGAATGAGTCCAAATGTAATTAATAGCCCATGTAAAACATACCTACCCCTTCAAACTGTCTGTACTATACTTGTCTATAATCGTGTTACAGGTGGTTGCCGCTGCGCGGCTCCCAGACATTGACCCAACTCGTTCCTTTTTCTTCCTGATGTCCTTCCGCATAACTTAATGTAGTACACAATCATGAGGCCATCAGCATGATGCTGTTATCAATCATTACACCTTCATGTACCGGGCAAATCAGAAAATAAACACATGATGCCGCGAAGCTCTTAGACAATTCAGTGCTTTGAGACTTCACAGCCCGCAAGTATCAAGACGACCACGGAAGTGCCGCCGTCAGAGCGAGCCCATGGTTTGAGCTAGGTGTCGGGTCCGTCATTCAGATTCTCCGGGAGCGAGTGGGAATGGCGTAGAAGCTGTCGAGGACGCCTTGGAGAGAGACGTTATATATATGTGAGAGAGCAGTTCTGAATGGCTTATTGCCCGGCGGCCTGTATTCCCCTGCCGCAGTGTATGAGAGACGCAGCGACGTCAAACCAGTGGTCAAGCTTTTCAGGCGTCAGGCGGAGCTCGGCGATACGTTCAGGAGGTGCCATTTTCCACACGACATGAAGCTTCTCCTTTCTCGTGAGCGGTCTCAGGACAGGTCCCAAATCATCAACCTCCTGCTTCGACAAAATACCGATGTAGTGCGACAAGTGCAGCACGTTTTCACTGATGTCTTGCATGTGAGTGAGATGAGAAGGAACGTTGACGAGACCGACTTCGTCGCCCATGGCCTCCACCCGCTTCGCCATTTCAAAGGCACACTACCACACCACTGTAATTGAAGCTGGCGATGGCGAATAGTCCCGAGGCTGGGTCTTCTTTGACAGCTACTTAACGAAATGAAAATTGGGGAAAGGTAAGTAGAAACGAAGCAAGAACTGTGAGAGAGTAGTTCATCACGAGTGGAGAATCCGTCAGAGTGGCACTCAAATTGACCCTGAGCGCATCAACGTGTAAGCGAACCAATGGGATATTTGGTAGACGCAGACAAAGAGAGACAGCGGTAGATAACGAATACGGACTCGCAAACGACGAAATATAATCTTACAGTACGAATTAACCAAACGGGAAGATATTTCAAAAACCTAGGTTGCCTTTCCGGCAAGCACCGCACAAGTTCTCGAACAGTAAGGATGCTTGCCATACTTTGGTTTGTTGCGACAATGCTAAAGAATGTCTGTCAGCGTGATGGACCGTCGGCCAGAAAGACGAACTAACATTGCACATTGTCGCTGCTTGTGTAGCGCATGTCCTGCCGCAGTACGCATGGTGTTGGTATTTCGGTTTTTGGTGGCAAAACTGCAAAAAGTTAGAGAAGCGTAAAGTCAGGGATAGTATCAACGGACCTCGCATAGCTCGGCGTCATGAGGAGTGGACGCTGACTGCGGGCTGATTGCCATGCCTGAGGGAACTATGGAGTAACGCTGTGGTACTTGGACTGGAGCTTGAGGTGTTGTTGCTGACCGTGGACTGTTTGCCATGCCTGTGGAAACAACGGAGTACCGTTGCGATGCTCGGACTGGTGGTTGGGGCGTTGGGGCCACAACCAGTGACGTCAAGTCTTGCAACGAAAATCGAGATGTGTCCCGCCTGACCACGGGGATTCTGTTTGGTTCGTGATCGTGTCCTTCACGTGGGCGGGTATTTAGAAATTCTGGTAGTTTGTGGATCGATACTTACGAAGCTCATCCCGCACTCTCTCAAGTGCTTTCCCCAGCTCGTTGCGCCCAGAGCCATCAGCACCTACCCCCCAAAAGTAGTCCTTTGGAGAGTCCTATCCACTCGATTAGAAGAAATATAAAAGATCACCGAACATTGTACCTCGACTAGCTCAGCTTCCCCTGTGCCAAGAAGTAGGGCTTTGAGATCAGGATGCTGAGTGAACTTGAGCCGAAGTGTTACTTCCATCTGTGTGAGAATGGGCTCAGATACTGACAGAGTAAACTTGCAGACAAGATCTACCTTCTCAACGTTTACTTGTCTCCAATCGGACCGAACCCATTTCTGGTGACGATGAGCTTCGTCGAACACAGCACTTGGCCTGTCTCCGCATTTGCGAATGTGCTCTGCGATAGCTGGCTGGTCGTCCAAAAACTGTTCCACCGCATCCAAGAGTCAGAAAGTCATCAGGAAATTAATGTCTTCACCAACTTTGTGGGCTTGGAAGAGGTGTTCGCTGGTTGGATATCTTTTCCCACCGTAGACCACGTCGTGGGGCGAGAAATTCGTGAATTCATAGAAAGGTTCGTGTTTGTCGTAAAATAAAATGCGTTCCCTTCTTTGAAAAGGTGCCACTGATGACCCCATAGGTTCCGGCGGAGCGGTGAGCGGAGGATAGTAAGCTTCTGGTTCTCCGCCGGCATCCTGCGTACCAGGTGAAGGCGGTTTCAAGCTTGGTACATGCCTGAAGCAGCTTCAATATCACGATAGTGTGAAAATTCGAGATACTAACTTCGAAGGCGCTGAGTAGTATTGAGTAGAGGGTCGCGTCCGACGCGCCGCAGAGGTCGAATGTGGCGCATTTGAAGGAGAGTTGATACCGAATATGCTAGCTAATTTCATGACCACGCGGTTGTCGAGCATCCCAAGCAGGACAACAGCAATAGCAACAGTGACAGCGAAGAGTGCGTAAAGTATTTTGGCAAATTTCAATGGGCAATCGAGTGAAAAGTCCAGTTAATAACAAGCTTAAGAAACCAAAACAGCTTTCCTGGTCCGAACTTGAAGGTTCTTATATACCTGACTGTCACAAGGCTATACAATCGGAACAGATTCCGCAGTGATGAGTATTTCAGTTGGAGCCTAGCCTGTAGTTATTGGATTCTGCCGTGACTCGTCTGCGTCAAATAAGCCGGCTGACGCAAGGCGCTCTGGTGAAAAGCATGGAGGGGGCATGGAAAGCAGTGAGCTTACTAAGCAACTTCATCTTACTTACCCTCCTTTTTTGGGGGGGAACCTTCACACTGATCTCCTCATGTTCTTGTCATGGCTGCAGCGCATTTGCAGCATGGATATACCCTACCTTTTGAGATTGGGCAGTGACTGTTGATCCGCTTTTGTTACGTTTGCTTTCAACGGTTACAATCATTACTGCCCTTCGCATTGATTGCATCCATGAGGCTCGTCACGGACCACGGTGCAGTTGGACGAGTTCATTATTGGAATACATCGGTTATGACTAATGCGGATAGCGTGCGGGGGGTGCACCTCAGGCGCGCTCAGATACTAGGACCATATTTTATGGACCTACAGGATTCGATTTGTACAACATCTATCTGAATTGCCATCTATGTCAACTTCGTCCTTTGAATCCTTAAACTTAGACGAGTTCTCTTTCGAGAACCCTATAAACCGCTCCGCAGGCCGGCGCAACCGCTTGGTTTATCTGAGCCATGATAGCGCTCACTTCGCCGAAGGTAGCCCGGATCTTACTTGTCGGTTTACTCTAGCTAATCCTGCTATTTTAGTTGAAGACCTCTTTAACAAGGGATGGCGACATGGCAGGAAATCGAGGCCACAAATACAAGGGATTTTTAAGATTCTTTGGCCCGACAGCAATCTAGAGCCATATTTACAGTACAGGTGCCGATAAACGCTCAAAGTTGAAGTGATATGCGCTGACAGTTGCTGCGTCATAGGAAGCAGGTACAGGCCCGCGTAAGGGCTCGGAACAAGGCCGGGAACGAGAATTTACTCTTCCACGGTACAAACAGGGCATGTCTCTTGGGAGAATCCTCAAGAAACGTTCTCTTATGTGGCCTTAAAGAATGCTATCTTTGTTCTATCTTGCGCGCATCTTTTGATGTGAAGAAATGCGGTAAGGTTTTCTCGATCGTCTTCCTATCTATGCATCTCACCCTACCTAGGTACGAAGAACGCTTTCAAGAGGTGAGAAAAGGCATTCGGAATCCCACAGGTCATTTTGACAACTAGTATTGTAGGTTTGGGCATGGTATATATACCACCGCTTGCTCGTCAAGTCCGTTTGTCTTCCTTTTTACATAGACTCGCCCGCTAAATCGCAACACAGAAGCCGACGATTATTCTTGCAACTTGTCACAAGATGCATGCCTTCGCACCATGCTGGTCAGTCGCGTTGTCGTTGGGAGACCGTACAAACGGTACAGGAATGCACCTTACCTCGTGAAACCTCCCGATGGCTTCGATTCTGTGAGGTTCCTCTTTTGTTATCTCCTACTTGCTCACATCCGTATAGGTTACTGGTGAAATTGGCTGGGACCTGAACCACGAGGGCGAGTTTACGTTTGTTATCCGCTTGTGTACCTCCACTTACCTATTCAAGCCAGAAACTGTATGCTACACTAATGACGCTGTGCGTCCTGCGTATCTCATCGTATATGGCCATAAGCCCAAAGATTCGCATAAACCAAGCTTTAAAACACTGATGTCAACGATATTCAAGACTCCGTTAGTTTCATGAACGAACATATCATGCAGGCATGGGGATGTTTGAGGAACATTACTTATATATTGAATTATTCGACGCAGCATGTACGCTTGTAACACTAGTACTGCTACATATATAGCATAGGGCGCATATCACGGGATAAGCAAAAGAACATATTTAAATAGTCAAAAATTCCATATCCCATGTTCGGAGAGTATCTCCATTGATGTGGCTGATGCACCTCGCTACCATGACTCGGACCCCTCTGATGTGTCTTCATCCTCAGGCTTACGATTCGCGAGTGGTGAGGTGAAGGAGTGCTCAATATGTGAATTTAGCAGGTGTAAAACTACCTGAGTACGAGCGACTACTCTCCGGAAGATCTTCAAGCCCATACCACACAGGGACACAATTACAATGCCTCGACGTCCGTGCAGCTTTTCTAGTCTAGACTCTGGATCCGACAGCCTGCAGCCATCGATGTTTGCCGCTGCTGCACTTATGATATAACTTATATACTGTAAGAAGACTCGCGAGCTGTGCATGGGCACCCAGCAGGCCGTGCAGACAGTTGATACGCCTGTCATATTATCTGGCCTCGCATCATCCTGCTCGCTCGGATCACGAGATCTCCGTGCCAATATTGTGCGGTGTCGTGTTATTGATCTCAAGGTTGCACAGATCCACGGAGTCTCTTTTCCCTCGCGGAGAACACGCGCCAAACGCATTTCATTGAAGAGCGATTGACCCCTCTCCACGATGAACTGTGTAGCTATAAAGTGCTCCTCGCCTCGAACACCACTAATCACAACTCATCCGCAGACTCGAAGCTCCTGGAGAGCCTAGGATACTGAGTATCTAGTCCTGATCGTATTATCTGACTCGAGACAAACCCACCAGCAAGATGAATGCCACGGTCCCACCCATGCATGCGGCACTTTCTGTCCTCGGTACAATGGCTGGCCAGTATATCGCCGCTCAGACCCAAGCACAAGCTAAACAGCCTACGCCCGCTAATACTACCCAGCAGTTCACCGGGACTGCAACTCAAGCAACGTGTGACGTATGTGAACTGGATGAGGTCTTTACCTATCAAAGCTAACGCCATGGCAGATCTGTAAAGTCCGTCCGAGGTACTTCGACGGAAAGAAGACGCACTCATACTGCGGGAAAACTTGCGCAACTGCGGCGCAAAACAGGAATATTCCCAACAGCAAACCTAAGCGAAACAAGACCAGCAAAGCTACTCGCGGATTGTGCGACGTACGGTGATTGGTACTCACAAAGATTAGGTCGACTGACATGTATCACCTCAGCATTGTCGTAAGCAACCCAAGTACAACGATGGCACGACGACCCATTCGTACTGTAGCAAAACTTGCGCACAGAAAGCGAAAGCTGCAGGAACGCCTACTGCACAGCCTATACAACCAGCCAAGTCCGTTCAATCGTCCTTCCGTCGGGTGTTGACAGTACTTACCGCTTATCGATCCAGTCCTGCGCCAAATGGCTGCTTGTTGTGCGGAAAGGCTGTGAAGATCAAGGGTCACTTCTGCAGTCAGGCGTGCACGTCAAGGGCTGAGAAGAGTGCCCCAGGGCTCATAGAAGTTCCTCAAGGACACGACACATTCAAAAGCGGTAAGTAGCACTCGCAAAGTTAGTGCAAGCGGTTGATGAATGTTTATGTGCCATAGTCGTTGACCAATTCAAGACGTCGTGGAGACATCAGACTCCATGTCCGACAGTTCGGAGGGTGCATAAAGTAATTTCATCTCCAGCCTCCATTGCTAAATATGACGCATATCGGTCAGTCTCCGCAAATGTAGATGTTGTCGCCTTGACTGACAAGGAGCAGAACTGCTGTGGAGGGTCGCGGAAACTTTGTCGCAGCTGGGCGCTCGGCAGGAAACGAGAACCGTCGCTGGCACGGTACGACCAGAGAATGCAACCTGGGCGATAATAGCAACTGCACGCTGTGCTCGTCTCAGACATGTTCCTTGTGCTGCATCCTCAGGACGTCCTACAACCTGAATCTCTTTGGCAAGAAGACTGGCTGGGGCCGGTATGTTGCCCTTGACAAAGTCGTTCCTGGTATCTTGACACGTATATGTCAGGTTCGGTCATGGAATCTACACTTCGTCGACGTCTTCGAAATCGAACGACTACTCCACGAACGTTAACCCGTCGAAGTTGAAGGCGATATTACTGAACAAAGTGGTCGTTGGCAAAGGTTACAAGATGACGCAAGACAATACATCGTTAACCGCACCTCCGACTGGCTATGACTCTGTATGTGCCCTGTCTCTGGCCTTTCGTGCTTGCTCAACTGTTGTAGGTCCTCGCGGAGGTGGTGAATGGAGGGTCGCTGAATTACGATGAGCTCGTGTGCTACACGAATGACGCCATCCGCCCATCTTATTTGGTCATGTACGATGCATGAGAGGAAGAGCACCCTAGTCCACTCTGCGGACAAGTACCATATACCCTGTGTAATTTACTTATCTAATTCTTTGTCTATACAACCTCATGTATTCGACAGGAACGCGTAGGTTTGCGCTGGAACATGTTAGTTGTTATACATTAATCTCTTTGCATGTTATCGTCAAGACTCAACAGGCTAATCACTCCATATGCCTGTGGTGCATGAAGGGCATCATGACATAATGTCGACTACCAACAAACAAGAGTTGTAAAAAGTATATCATGGTATGAGCGGGGATGCAAGAATGCAAGGGCGGTCGTCTAACGCACTAAGACCTGATGTGCAAAACCGTACTATAGCTGTAGTCTGTGTATGAGTGAGGGAGTGTCCGTGGTGGATATAAAATTAGGCCGTCTGTAACAGGAACAATTCGTTAGCATTGGATCTCACAGTTATTCTTGAGGAAAAATGACGTACCGCTTGCTTCAAGAAAGTAATGAGGTCATTCCTGTCCTTCTCCTTCTTGAGACCAACAAAGTTCATACTGGTTCCTGGGATGTACTGTGAAAACGCATCAGTCGGTGATGATATAGAGCAGTTATCCATATCTGCGACAAACCTTTTTGGGGTTCTCAAGGTAATCAAAAAGTGTGTCCTCTCCCCATGTAACGCCCTTCTTCACGTTGGCTGCCGTATACGAGAAACCATCAACCGAACCAGTCTTGCGACCGAAAAGACTGGGAGACGATCAGTAAGAGTCAAGGACCGTAACTGATGTTCTTACCCATGCAAGTTGGGGCCGACCTTGTTGGGCTCGCCCGCACCGGCGGTATGGCACAAAGCACAACTCCTCTTGAAGATAGCAGCACCTTTACCGGCGTCACCTAAAACAACATCAGCCTCTGCTACCCCGCCCAGCGGTGACAATTGAGCGAACCTGAAGCGTAGGGCATTGCGGGAGTCTATGAAGTTGAGAGGAGAAAAAAGTAAATACACAAGTGGAGCCTCGAAGGCAAGTGGAGACGATGGTGGACCGGTGGATACTTTTGTTTCTCGAAACTTTTTCGCTTCAAAAATGATTTGAATCCGATCGTGCCGAAAGAGTTGCCGGTTTTCCCCGTTGCTACGTCGGCCAATCGACATCGTGCTATTTCGAAAACGGGACGGAAGCAAACTCGGGTCAACCACTGCAGTAGAAGTAGAACTGAGTAGATTTGAATGAATCACAACATGAGTAGTAGTAGGTGTCTACAAACTGTCACCTATGTACCGGAGCCCACATAATACAGCAGTCATTGACTATGATACGAAACAGCCTCTATGTCCCAACTTATGGGGGTAATGCGGAAGTCGCCCAGGAACGTTCAACGCGGCGATCAGTAACTCGTTGGCTCATGTGCACAAAGTCACTCGCCAGAACTATGTGGCAGATGCAACTCGGATGACCATCGGATAGCGAATACTGCGAGCTGATTGCCAGACAAGCCAGGTAATCACAAGCATTCCAAAGGTCAAGGTGAGGCTGTGCAACGTGGTCTGGGTTAGTACTAGTCCAATATGATCTCGACATACGCACATCTGAACAACCGCAAAAGCTAAATTTGTACATTAGTTTATGTTCGATCCTTTGATAGTGCTTCCTTACTAAAGAGCGTCTGCAATTGACCGCAATAGACTACGCCATCGCATGAACCACGCAGGAACAAGCGAGGAAGTGACTTGTTGAATAGACCTGCTCCTGCAACCCAGAATACCCATGTCACGAGCACCCAGATCGCCTGCGTGCCTATAGACGCAATTGGACGTTTGGACCACAAGGGATCGAGGAAGAACAAAGTGTATGTGCCTGAGGTCACAGTTGTCCAACAAGCTGAAAACCTGTTTGACTGAATGCTCAGTTACATATATCTTCAAACCGCGAAACAAACACACAAGAGAAAGCGTACACCATGACGGGTAATGGGATCAGGTGCGTTGTTGTTAAAGCGATATTGCAGTAATAACCAAGTGGCATCTGCAACCTATTGCAGTGCAAAGGTCAGGCATGTTTGTGCACGGAGTTGAAGTGTTACTCTCACTTCTGCCAGGCTAATGGCCAGCAAGAATACATACACAACTAGGCAATGCAAAGTAAAGGTACGTCAACAACGAGGCGGCAAAAGATGAAGGCGAAACACCAACGTGGACCATACTGCTGAACTCGCGCACCAGATATCTTATTGATAGATCTTGGGTGCCGCTTCGAGTGCCGATACAGAAGGTATAGTGGACAGAAGTAGATTAAAGCCAACATGGGTGTCACTGCAGCTATGACACTCGAGATAGCACTCGTATATATTCTTGAGCTGCTGACATCAGAAATACTGGAAACCATCGGAGAGCTTTGTAGTGCGAAAGAGCCGCAGGCGAGAGCAGCAAGAATACAGAACGATGAGGCAAAGGGAAGCATTTCGACCAGCTAGACGTATGACATTGAAGTTCAACTAGCCAAGGAATGTTTTTGACATACCGAAAGTGTGCGTTTACGACCGAGTGTAGGTCGCTTTGCAGTCGGTGAAGGAGCTCTAGAAGTCCACCTGAGTGACCACTCTGGCAGAGGAAAGAAGACAGGGAGCGATGTAACCTTGAGTCGACGAGCCCTCATCGTCCGCTGCTTGCAAGGGTGTTGCAGAAGAAGCGTAGACATGCTGGTGATGCATGCTGAAAACGTGGTTCCCGTGATTCAGTAGAGGGATATGTGCATCTTGAGGATACGAATGTGTCATGCAAACGAACGTACGGCGCAGATGAATTGATTTTCGGCGAACCTTTAAGTTATACACTGTCCTGGAGCTTTATCACTTGCAATTAGCTATGCCACCAAGGACCCGTGAGAGCATGATATATGGTTAAGTTGAGAGCTTTAGGTTGCAGTCTTTGAACAACTAGATATAAACTAGATCTGACCTGTATATTCAATATCGTACTGATTCCTCAAGCTGTGGGGTCGTTGGTCCCCCCTAAGTACTTACCAGGATGAACTCCTTTAGCGCCTCGCGGACATTGAATATTGGATACCGAACTACATCTGAAAAAAAGTCAAACTGGTCAAAACAAGTTTTCAACCTTCGGACCTGTATGTAGCCGAGCGCCTAGCGTCGCGGAAGTACCTCTCCACCAATGAGAGCGCACGCTTATAGCTGAAGAAAGTTTCAAATGTAAACTAGGCCGTCTCTCAGATGGGCCTATAAGTATATCCATGTCGCTTCCAAGCCCGCCATCATATTCGCGGCTAATCTGAAATTGTTATACATAAGATTCAGACTTTGGTTGGATACGCCCTCAGGCTCGAACGACGCGACATTATTAGCGAGATGCAGCCCTGGCCCGGGACGACTAATACTTATTACAATATATTTGTTCACATTTAAACGGGCATGGCCGAAACGCAACACTCCTTCGTCCTTTGCCATCATGTCGTCGGCCTGGAAAGACGCATGCACTGGCGCTTTGATCTGCGCCACTCTTATTGCTGCGATCCGTTGTTGGATGGAGAAGAGAAAAATGCTTCCGCTGCCGCCGGGACCTCAACCCTTTCCAATCATTGGCAATATCCGTGGGATTGATATTAGTGCACCATGGCTAACTTACACGGAGTGGGGTAAACAATATGGTGCGTGCAATGACATGGAGACGTTTTGACGCTGAATACTGCTAAATGATCACCAGGAGATATTGTATACTCGCGCTTTTTCGACCAAGAGTTTATCGTCATTAACTCCGAGAAAGTGGCGATTGAGCTCTTGGAAAAGCGGTCACACAACTACTCTGACAGGCCGAACCTTCCAACAACCCCTCTGTATGAACTATATTTAACTAACTAAGCCAGTGTAGTTCCTGATAGTGCTTTCTACCAGTTTCGGGTTCGAATTCAGCACCGTACTTATGGCATACGGAGTCCATTGGCGTCGCCAGAGAAGGATATTCCATCAAACTTTCAGGGAGAAAGCAGCCCTAAGCTATCGTCCAATGCAGCAGCGGAAGGCTCAGCGGCTTATCAGTGGCATTCTTGATACCCCAGAGGAGGTTTTAAACCATCTTCACATGTAAGTCTTCTTCCACCAGTACCATGTATTATTGATGCGGAGATTCTCCCTAGTTATGCATCTTCCGTGATAATGTCAGCTACATATGACCATGAGACGGAGCTGCACGATGACCCATTGGTGGAGGCCGTTGGGAAGACACTGAAGTTGGGTTTGCAGGAACTTAGACCTGAAGTGGCTGTCTTTATGAAGACATTTCGGATTCGTGGGTCTTCTATCGTATTTTCTCTGGCCTTGACTGGATATTGTTATATAGTTCTTCGACTACCAGCATGGGTCCCTGGTATGTCGATCAAGAAGAAGGGTGCGCAGTCACGAGAGTGGATCCGAGGCTGGATGAACGATCCTTTCCAGCGTGTGCTCACAACAATGGTAATCCGTCGAGTTCACGTCTATTTGTACCTAACATATCCCAAAAGGCTGAAGGGACGGCGCAGTCGTCCATGGTTTCGGATGCCCTCAGACGGATTGATGGAAACGACCCTTCCGGGGAGATAACACAAGTTATCAAAGAAACCGCAGCTTCAGCGTTTGGAGGTGAGCACCAATCGAACACAGCGTCCCGGAAGATAGTTGATGACTGTCCGAGTAGCTGCTTCCGAAACGGTATTCAGTTGTCAAGTGATCTATCTTGCACCACTCTGATTTTTGACTTAGACGGCCTCGGTACTGCAAATATTCATCCTTGCCATGGTGCTCTTCCCGGAGGTACAAGTAAAAGCTCATGCACTGATTGATGCCGTCATTGGCGGGTCGAGGTTGCCAACTTTTGAAGATAGATCGTCCCTTCAATACATCGATGCTATCCTCCGGGAAACTCTTCGCTGGCATCCTATCTTACCCCTATGTGCGTTTACAGTCTCTGGTGCTGGTGCTCGTCATTGTCTTACGGAATAGCGTAGCAATGCCGCATGCTTCGGTGAATAGTGATGTCTGCGAGGGATATTATATACCCAAAGGCCTGAAAGTGCATTAATTCTGATGTTCCTTGCTGACCTCGTAAACAGGTGCTACCGTCATGCCAAATGTGTGGTAAGTATGGGCATATCCAAGTGCTAATCCAGAGGCCAACCGTTTTACAGGGCAATGACACAAAATGAAGACAAGTATCCAAATCCTTCGCAGTTCTTGCCCGAGCGCTTCCTGAACGCTGATGGCAGCCTCAATGAGGACACGGTTGACGTAGCCTTTGGTTTTGGGAGAAGGTTTGTCACGATATCATAAGTCACCTTTTCATTCGAACGTCCTTGTGATCCTGCAGGATTTGCGTTGGTCGATATTTCGCGGACGCCTCTTTATGGATAGCAATGTCTGGCCTACTTGCTAGGTTTATGTTTTCGAAACAATCCGATCCAAACGGGAAGGTGGTTGAGTTCGAACCTCGATGGTCCAGTGGTGTCGCAATGTGCGCTCGCTTCCCGTTCCTCTGTTGTCTGTTGTCTCTACTAATAGACCACTTCTTTAGTCACCCACTTCCCTTTCCGTTTACCGTTTCTCCGAGGCTCTCCAAGGTAAATATATAATCGTTGGTCAAGCTATTTATTCGGACAAGTACAATTTTTTATACGAAGTAATTACATGTGGCTTTGGTTTTAACTGCTTCCCGATGTGCGTTTGCTCCTGTTCCTCAGTTCTCTCATCTTTTAAGACCCCGCAAATACTATATGTATGATTGGCCGAGCTACCGTATATATAGCGGAATTGTAGCAGAATGACGATTAAGTATTGAGATAAGTAGAATAATTACTTATGACCTTGTTTTGAACTCCTCCCAGGGTACTTGCCACCCTCGCTGTAATGATGAGTCCTACTTCAGCAAGAATGTATTGTACGAGGGAATCATATTCGAAATATACAAGTCAGATGAGTTTTTGCACGTCGGCGGATTTTTTTAAGTCTCCTTCGCCTCCTATTGTCCAAGTAGGCAACGCCAGCGATCTGGAGGGGAAAAACACACCCATCTCGTTGACTTCAACGACAATTTCTCCTTCAGTGGCTCCTCTTTTCCATTGGACACGACTGAGTTCTGCATGATTGAGCAACCATGCTGGATCCACATGGTAAGTTGCAGCCAAGGAGCGAACGCTTAGCATCGCGCGACAGACGGAGACGACAGTAGTTGCTACTGCTATGCTGGAAATGGACGTGAGCATCCAGGGGTACCATGTCGGATAGTAGAACCTTACTCTCCCACCAGAGCTGAATAGTAAATCTGGTAACGATTTTGAGTGGTAGTGTGTTATGCAGCTATGATCATGAAACTTACGGATACGTCCTGTGGTTCAGTCATAGAAAGACTGACAATTTCGTACAACAGCGTCCCTGTAGTTTTGTTTCAGTGTCTGCTGAATGAGAAGAATCAGGGTATATTCACCCGCTGCAAACGCATACATAATTATCCCTCTAAGCAAATATTAGCTTTCGTGGTAGAAACCGTGACCAATGGGTGGGCCTACTCTTTGACGAGACGGTGGATAATCCCACGTTGCTGCGGGGGGCTGATGCGAAAGCGATACATCGTTAGGAAGAGCATGGTCGTATGGACGACCAAGGCTGGCAGGTACATGACGAATACAAATGAAGGGTACTTCAAAGTATCAGTGGTCGATGGTTCGGAAAGCTCGTATATGGCACCCTCGATGTCATTGAACCTGTCGCCGGCAACTATCACAGTTCCTGCCGAGCAAAAGATGAAAACAGTGACCGCCAGCCACCTAATGAAGCGACGGCTAACAAATAGATGCCACACTCGCAATGTTACGACACCTGCACACACCGGTCAATTCAGTAGATTCGATGAATGTGAAAAAGACAGACATTGGCAGAGTAACATAACTGTGAGTGCAAGAACGTAACACACAGTAAATAACTGGCCCCCTCTGCCTCTATGTGAGCTGTCTGTAGATCATTAGTAATGCATAATAACTCACGCCTGTAAAGTAAGATGTAAGACCCAAACGATGATACACGGAGCTTAACGAGTACTCACGAGCAAATCGATAGCCTTGATTTTAACTATTTGACTGTTAGTTTCCAGTTCGTGACAAGCAGTATCCACGCTGACGGACCACAAAGAGAAAAGCTAAATCAATTCTATCAGCTACGGATTGCTAGGATCAAGGTGTCAAAAACGCACGACAGTTGTGCCAGAGTCAAGTATCGGATCTGTTGAATTGACGATTAACCACTGGCCACAAAACTACAAGCCACAGGCGACATTACACTGAGATATAGAATTCTTGAAGCTGACCATGGCCCAGACCAGAAGAACATTACCTGGATAAACGATTGTGGTGAATCAGTGTTAGGTTGTTACCAACTTGAACGACGGACCTCTTGATCGAACGTGATAGCATGATCATACACCGCAAGGGTGAATGATACTAGAACCAATTCTGTACAAGTAATGTTCGCCTGTGCGGACATGACAAATTATGGGTGTCTAGAGCTCAAAGCACCGTTTGGTGGGTCGCATTGAGGAAAGTGGGCTGGTGATATATACCATATATCCATCGTGACCAACAGGAAGCGAAGCCAATGGCACTGCATCTCATGTGGCAAGCATCTCATACATGTTCAAGGCCTGCTCTAAAAGGGGAAATTAAAGAGAGCGTGAAACTCACATCACAGTATACGTTGTTGAGGCGTGTCCACATTTTTTGCAACTCCCATCATCAGCTGAAACAAAGCACACGAAAATGAGCTCCTGAAACATTGATGGCAGTTGTCTGTCAGACGAAGATAGGGGTACATGCTTGCCATCGAAAGGTATCTCTTTCATCGCGACCTCCTGCCGTTTACTAATCAGTATAAGACGGGCAAAATATCATACTCCGGCTTTTTACTACGGAAGGCATAGACCTAAGCGTGAAGACGCACAAAGGTTCTCGAATTGACTTTTGAAGAATTTGAATTGAGGCAGGGAGATTTGTTGGGGCTCTTAGGCATCACTGAGGGTGGTCGCCAGACAAGCGTTCTCACAACACACGTCGTGTTTCATGTGATGATGGGTCCAGGTGGAGGAAGGTCATATGCACTTCTGACGATGCCTTGGAGTTTTAATTCGTGTTGGAGTGGTAGATGAGAGCGATGTTGCCATCGGATTCTGGTAAAAGATGAACTGTCGTTAGTCTCCGTGGTTGAAAAGAAGGAACGACTAGTAGCCATGCATACTTATTCTGGTGAAGATTTTAGTGTACTTATACATAACGAGAAAAAACATCTTACTAGATATTGTTGTCGGCTCCATACTACTTGTACTCATATGTAGAGTCATAACTGTAGCTTGCTTTTATTAAAATTGTATATGATTTGCCTAGAGAGACTAATGCAGAGGGTGCACACTGCAAATGGACCGCCGACGTCAGGTTGACTGTGCACAGCCACTGAACGAGGCCTTAGGCGCCTGCCGGCGGGCCACACACGCACGCTCATTATGACCACCGACTACAGGGTCTCCTCATGAATAGCCTAGTGTATATCTTGCGTGCTTGCTCAGCATACGTTCTTAAAAGTAAGTTAATTTTGAACTACGGTGTCCAACGGATGTAAGTCCGCTTCCGTTCCTCTGTTCTACATAATAAGACACTTCTTTAGCCAACCATTTCCCTTTCCGTGCACCACTCCACTAAGATCGCTCAGTAAATATCTGACCATTAGCTAAGCTCTGATATTTGGAGAAAAAGTATGTTTTTTTACATAGGATACATCCGACTTCGACCTCAAATCTTGCCCAGGTACTCTGTTTTCAAAGCAGGTAGCTCCGGCGGTCCTGAGGGGAGAACCACGTCCATCTCGTTGACTTCAACGAAGATTTCTCCTTCAGTAGTTCCTCTTCTCCATTGGACACGACTGAGTTCCGCATGGTTGAGCAGCCATGTCGAATCGACGTGGTAAGTTGCAGCCAAGGAGCGGATGCTTATCATCGCGCGACAGACGGAGACGGCAGTAGTTGCTACTGCTATTCTGGGAAATAGAAGTTGTGAGCTAGTGAACAACCAAGAATGATGTAACCTTACTCTCCCCCCAGAGCTGAATAGAAAACCTGGCAACGATTTCGAGTTTAACGGGTTGTGCAACCATGGTCATGACACTTACGCTTATATCCCGTGGTCCAGTCAGAGAAAGACCAATGATTTCGTACAGCAGCGCTCCTATCATTTGCTTTAGTGTCCGCTATACGGGAAGAATCAAGATATACTCACCGGCTGCAAACGCATACACGAACACCCCTCTAACCAACCATTAGCTTTCGTAGTAGAGCTTGTGACCAAAAAGGGCCTACTCTTTTAAGAACCGGTGGATGATTCCGTGTGTCTGTAAGGCTGCTGAGCTGATGCAAAAACGATGTATCGTTAATGAGAGCATGGTCGTATGGACAAGTAAGGCTGGCAGGTAGATGACGGATAAAAATGAAGTGTTCGGCGACGAGGTCGACGGGTCGTATATCCAGAACATGGCATTCCTAACGTCAGTGAACTTGATGGCGGCAGCCATTGCAGTTCCTGCTGCCGAAACGGTGAAAACGGTGACCGCCAGCCATCTGATGAAGCGACTCCGAAGAAATAGATGCCATATCCGCAATGTTACTACGCCTGTACACATCGGGTCATTCAGCGGAATCCATGAACGCGCAAATGACAGACATTGGCAAAGTTCCAAGATGACGATTACAAAGGTGAAATCCACAATAAAAAGCCGGTGCAATACACTATCTCAAAGTGTAAGCTTGTCTGTTGGGGCCTTGACATGGGTAACTCACTCCTGTGAAAATTGTAATTCAGACCCTAAACAACGTTACGCGGAGCTTAGCAACTACCCACGGTAGAATTGGAAGGTATGGCGCTTCCTATTTATCTATTAGTTGGAGCCGTGACGGGTAAGTTCACGCTGACGAACCATAGAGAACCAAACTAATCTTGTCAACTAGTGCGACGTTATAAGATGGCATTAAACACGTACATCACTTCTATCAGAGCCAAGTATCGGATCTATCAAACCAACGAATGAGTACTGACGACGACAACACAATTCATCGACGGCATTACACTGAGATACAGTATTCTCGCAGCTGACCATGGCCCAGACCAGAAGAAGGTTACCTAGAACAATGGGTGGTCAGTTGTTGGTCAGCGCGAAATTGCTATCGATTATGTATGCGACGATACCTCCTGAGGGAACGTGATAACATGATCGTATACCACAAGGGTGAATGATGCCATAGACAATTGTTTGGAGGAATAGCTCGCCCACAATGCCTGGACGTCTGGCATGATAAATTGCGGATGCCCTGAGCTCGGGCCTCGAGTACTTGCGTAGAAAGAGCTGTCTGGGGAGTCGCATCAAGGAATGTGGACTAGTGCTACTATATAACGCTGACACTGACAGATATCTATCATGATGTACAGATTTCTACAGAAGGCTAAGTTGATGCCGACATTGACCTGGTAGTCACTTCCTATATAGTACACGTGGGCCTGCAGCTCCAAGGTGAGAATTAATTAATTTATAGGATTCAATCCCGTTCCACATCTTACATGTACAGTGTTCTAGATCGTTGTGTCCACATGATGACTACCATCATCGGCTGATACACAGCCATTCAAAAAATATCTCCTCAGATTCGTCGATAACACATGTCCGTTAGTAGATTTGAAGATAGGAGTGCGTGAACAACTCTCCTTGCTCTCTTTCACAACAACTTCGCACAAAAGAACGACCTCTGTCCTCTACTATCATGCATTAGGTGTGGGAATTACTCGGGTTAGCACACAGGTTCAGTAACTATTAAGGTATCGAAGGCTCATGCGGCAGTGTAGGATGCTAAAAACGTATGACCGAAACGAGTTCATCGCCGATCTACAACTGAATCAATCACATCCGCAGTCAAAACACAGCTACGAGTCTTACCTATGATACATCGATGATCATTGGCTCTTCGTGGGAGCGCCTAGATCCTCAAAACGATCACTGTCACTCGCAGATTGCACCGCATCCAGAATATCCATGCCACTAAGATTCATCATGGGGAGTTCTGCCTCGTTGTAACCGTCTAGCTCGACGAAAATCTCGCCATCATGATCTCCCTTGGTCCAATGGACACGACTGAGTTCTGCGTGATTGAGGAGCCATGCCGGATCTACGTGAAGCGTCGCAGATATAGATCGAATGCTGAGTAATGCGTGGCAGACGGAGACGAGGGTCGCGCCAACGACGAATCTGATAGAATCATTGGTTTTATGATTTCATACATGAGTGAGCTATGAGAGCGACCTACCCCCCTTGTACACCTGTGTAGTAAATCTAAAAATATAAGCTGCCAAGCCGAACAGGAAACGGGTTGGCACTACTCACATCCAGCTGCGAAACATTAGTTAATGAAATGGAGATAATTGTATACAGAATCGATCCTGAGCGATAGCATGACAGATATGAAAGTCGATGTCGAACTTGACTGCTTACCCGTCGCGCATGCATACATTATTAAGCCCCTGAGATATAGTGAGTACGTGATCGAGTAGCTGCACAGTCAAGGGCGTACTCTTTCAGGAACCCGCCCTAAAAGTGAAGAGCGTCTCTGAAATCGGTCGCTCGTCATATACCTATATACCTTGAGGCCAAAAAGGACGCTATGATTTACAAAGGCAGGCGCGTAGACAACGGCGAATATAGAGGGGTTTTTGATCAAACTCGGATGCTGCATTTCTTGATAGATACGGTTGAAGAGAAAGCCAATTAACGTCCAAGTCGAACATATGCACACGAAGTACAGCAACGCAGCAAATCTTCGTATTAGCTTGTTCCTCGAGAAGAGGTACCAAACACGGAGAGCGATGACAGCTTTAGGGGTTATTGATAGATGCATCAAAGGAATTTCAAGCTGCGCACCTTGACACAGCGCAGCGCCCAGAGTGATCAACACGATATCCGCGATAAGCAATGCCTTGAAGCTTAGTCATAAATCAGCGTGAAGCCTCGATTGACAATAAAAACTGGGAGACTCACACCTGCAAAGTGGTCTGAGCAACTGTTTACACCCCCAAAAAAATCACTTACAGTAGGATTGGAGACGCGAAATTGCTCTGAGATGACATGAAGTCAGAGAGTGCCTGCACCACAAAGGCCTTCCTTACGGTAGACTGCAACACTGAGAGACGATGAGAATGATCAAATGGAATAGTTAAAAGCACTCACAATGCTTGCATTAATCCTAGATATCGTATCTGAAAATCAACAATTAGGGAGAGGTTGCACTGTAGATTGGGACATAGATCACGCTAAGATAGAGAAACCTAGATGCATCCCATGGACCAGTCCAAAACAGATTCACCTACATTTATCGTTAATCAATAACTTCGCGATCCTGTTAGGAACACGACACTAGCACTGACCTCCTGATCAAACGTTATTACATGGTCGTAAACAATTAGAGCTGCCGAGGCGACGGCGACGTCTGTAGAGTGAATTATCAATGATGCAACCGTGGTACTCTCGTAGTGGGCCATGGTCGACATAGCTGAAGAAGGGTGGAGAAGAATCGCGGGGATCCTCTTATGTAGGTTGGGGTTGCTGATGCACACGAGGCGGTGCCACCTCATGATTGCAATGATTACATTGCAACAGAAGTTAATGATCTTGATACATAACATGAGTCTTTGCCTGTCTTTACCCGCACATGATAACATGAAATCAAAGTAAGAATGGCACCCATATGTGTTGGCCGTCTCAAGTCTGATGTATTTTGAGTCCTGACGAGGTCGTTGATCGTCGTCTCCAGTTCTGAGAACCTCAGAACAAGTCAGAATAAAATTCCACGCTTGTCACAAACTTCATTGCAATAGTGAGTTGTTGCTATAAGCAATTTATGTATCAAGTATTTTTGCTTAACGTGCCTCAAAACGTGCTCACTGGCTAATTGCCCGAGGGCAGCTTGATCGCTTAGGAAAAACTATGATCGTGTGGAGTACTCCGGTGGTGCCATAGTAGTTGAACTTCAAGAACAGAAAGTCCCACGTGTCCCATTGACAAGAGTGTCGACGTTCAGTCGAACCCCGGGTTTCTCACCACTCAATCGATTCAAAACTTACCTTCAAAAAAATTTTGAAGTCGCCTCTTCATTAAATCATGTCCAAAACGCCCACAGGAACGGCGAACTGGTGGGAGTGCGCTTCAGCGGCTTCCAAATTCACACCAAGGACATTTCAATTCACGGTTACAAAAAAATGGCCGGAGTTGCACTTTCGGCTCCCAAATGTTGAGAAGAACAAGACACATACGTGCAAGGCTGAAGTGTGAGCCGCAAAAAAAGCCCTGAGCATCTAAGTAATATCAGCCGGCTGCTTCTTGAATGCAAAATGGGAATCGCGTGAATCGCAACCGAAGTCCATCCGAAGTATCAGCAAAGGACTCTCCATGATTGACAATTTTTGCATGGCATGAATGCATAAGGGCATGCGAGACAATCGACGTAGATGTAGATAACCATAGCTGTAACAGCTCTTAACATACTCAAGGAGCGAACAAGGTGCCGAGGAAAGCCTCTCCAGCAGAGGAGCCCTTGGCCTTCTTTCCTTTCTTGTCTTTTTGCGCCTTGACACGCTCCTGTTTGACTGTGACGCATAAATATGAAGTATAAGTAATGAATTTGGCAGTAGGAAGGGTAGATAATATACGCACGCAATTCTTGCCTGCGGAGGGTCTTGGCGTAAGGGTTCATACGGAAGAGAACGCCCTTGTTGACGAGGGGGTTCTTCTTCTGCGTCCATGGGCGCTTCTGGACCCTGGGGCCGGCAGGGCGAACAACAGCTTGAATCTCAGAGCTGTTGATGAGACGAGTGACATCGGGGTTGGAAATTTTGGCTGTAGGGAGGCTAGACACACACAATTGTTAGTCAGTTCGTAAGGCGCTGCGTAAGGGACGCACAGGTAGTCCTTCTTGTACAAGGAGGCTTTGTCAAAGGTGCCGAATACCTCGTCGAGCAAGTTGAAGGCACCCTCTGTCCAGATGACGAAGCGGCCAATGTGTCCACCAGGAGCGAGTTGGAGAAGGTTCAACCTTTGGACGTTGACAAGTTCGACACCAGGCAAGTTGCGGAAGGCCTTGACGATACCGTTGTCTTCTTTGAAGACGACAAGAGGGCCACGACGTTGGCGGTAGCGACGGTTGCGCATCTTGCCCTTTCCTGCACGGAGTTTGCGCGAGTTGGAGACCTTGGTGACATCCGTGTATGCGTTCAGGGTCTGGAGAAGAGCAATGGCCTCCTTGGTTTTCTTGAAGGACTCTGCTGCGTTCTCAACGACAAGGGGAACCTCAGCGATCTGCTCAATACGGTGACCGCGAGCGAGAACGAGGGATGGGAGCGCGGAAGCTGCGAGTGCGGAGACGGTAGCGAAGCGGCGCTGATTTTGGTTGACCTTGACGTGCCATTTGCGCCAAGTCTTGGTGGGGGCGAACATGCGACCGCCACGGCACATGTTTCCGAAAGCAGCCTGAGGAGATATTGTCAATGCCAAATCAGAGATGGTATGAGTGTGTTCTACGCACCTGACCGGAGCGGTGGGTACCTCCACCACCGACACGAGGAATACGTGCAACAGCACGACCGGTACCCCAAGACTCAGCGGAAGTCTGGTGACCGGCCTTCTCGCTGACAGCGTAAGCCTGACGCCTGTTCTTAGCCATACTCTCTGAGACGATATGAATTTTCTGATCAAGGTGCAGAATATCTGATACGCACTGTGAACCTGGGCGACTACATCGAGCCTGATGGGAGCGGTGAGGACGGCAGGAAGGGGGAGGGAGGTCGAGGCCTCTACTTGAGATGATTAGGGTGGACAATCAGCGAGCAAAACGATGAGTACAAACCTCCGGAGACGGATTGGACGGTAACGGTGGGTCTTGAGGCCATTGTCGTTGATCTTGACGGTCTTGAGAGTGTGTCCTAGCCTGACGTGTTGATACGAGAAATAAAGTTTGCTAGTTCTAAGCCTCAGAGCAAACACAACCAAATATTATCCCACATAACCACAAACACCGAGTCTCGATCTTCTTCAGACCTTGACTCGCATGTTTCGCAAGAGGTTAGGACTGGTGCAACGACGTGTTCCTGATTCACGCAACTCGAAAACAGGTACACGTTGTTGCAGTAGCTACACAATTGAGCATGGCGTAGAATTTAGTCTACGTATAAGTTGAGCAATGCGCGCCCGTTGTTGGTCTCTTGGATGCATTCTCCATGATATCAAACACGATACGCGCGTTGGCTCAGGGCTTTCTTTCATATCTTACAGTGAGTTACATGTTCGGTTCGAATTAAGACATTCGTGCATTTTCAGCACCTTTGGGCTTCGAACGATCGAGAAACTCGTCATGATTCCTCCTATCGATAATTGGGCACTCAAAATACCCTCTCTTTTCTTGGGTTGCAGGCGCCTCAGTTTCGCGCACTGACTGCGAATCTATAATTGGGTGCCTGCAACATTGCCGCCTCGTCCTCTGCGAGGGTCGCGTTCACTTGCATTCTTTCCGCCGACTTCTTTACACATCTTCGCCTAGTATGCTCACCCACAAGCTCACGTCCAAAGATGTGTCGTGTGCTAAGTCGCAACCAATATCTTCCCCTATTCCGCTCGCAGTCTTCGTAGATGCCGCGACCTCATTCGGAATTGGGTTCCTAGCAGACAAACACTGGTTAGCCTGGCGTCTCCTGCCTGGCTGGGATTCAGAGGGCCGTGAAATTGGTTGGGCCGAAATGGTTGCCATCGACCTTGGTTTGCGTGCCCTTATTCACTCAGGGCTCCGTGACGTTCACATCCACATTCATTCTGACAACCAAGGCGTAGTTGGGGCGCTAAAGGCCGGTAGATCTTGCGGTCTAGCTCAGAATGATATCCTCCAACGTCTTTCCTCATTCGCGCTTGAGCACAATGTTCAGTTTTCGGTGGAATGGGTCAAGTCGGCTGATAATTTGTCTGATTGCGTTTCCAGAGGCATCTTTCCACCCACATTATCTCGCTTTAGCCCTTCTCCTCCTCTCCCTACTTACCTGGAAAAATTTGTATGTCTGGTTTGAATCACGTTCACCTTCTCGCTGCATCCCACGCTCCCGTCTTCATTGGTTTTTTGCATTACATTCTCTGTAGGTCTTGTGACTTATCTGCAACTCATCTGTGTATGATATTCTCCTTTGTAATTTCACTGCTTGTCTGATTTTGAATTCAACCCTGGCTACTTATCACCCACATACAAGAACACCGAGTCTTGTCTGAGCTTGTTCCACGAGGGTCAGAACTGGGGCAACGACGAGTGACGCTCTCCAAAACCAGCTTCACTTCGTTGCGGCAGCTCCACAATTGAGGATGGCGAAGAGTTTAGTCTACGTGTAAGTTGAGCAATATCACACGATCGTTTTTGGATGATACGCGCATGAAGCCCTGAAGCCCGGACAGCTGGAGTAGCTTCTGATTCGAACCAACGTGTGGCGAAGGCCTGTGCAATACTCTTCAGGGCACGTTCGGTTCGAATTAAGGCTCATCTGTGCATCTTCAGCACCTTTAGGCTGATTTCAAACCTGTCTGTTACGACATGCCAGTTCACTACTTCGACATGACTTGCCATTTCGCCACTGTGTCTGGCTGCCGTTAGTGTCTGACCTTTTTCTCCATGCATCTCAGAGAAGACTCGGAGGTGCTTCTTTCTCAGAAAGCTCAGCATTTCAGCATCTCATCCGTCTTGCTTTCGATTCTGCATGAACTGACTCTACTCCGTGTAAATATCGTGGCATCGTCCGTGACTTCGAACACATGCTCGCTGCCCGCCAGTGAAGGCCTTTTGTGCGCGTTTGGAACCTCCCGCGTGGGATATGATCTACAGCTGGAGCGACAAAGCCACGAGGTAGCAGTGATACTAGTCGAAGACGGTAGCTATGCATGTACATCATGTGCGCATAGTAGTCGCGCATAGAGGTTCGGGACACCGGGCTTTGAGAGAACTTCATACTGACAGTGATGCATCATTTTCACATTTCCCATTCCTCAAACCTACGCTTTCCTGTAGTTTCTTTTCTGCCTCTAACCATTCAGCAAGAGCACCACCATTGCCTCCCCAATTCTGCTGGCCTACGATCTGCTCTTTCTTAGCCTGCATCTCTTCATTCCCTTGATATGTCCTATGCGCATCAATTTCGTACATACGTCCCGTACGTTCCGATTCACGTGCTACGAACTGAGTGAATGGGAGGCGAACATCCTGGTATACTTTCAACGCGGTGGGCACGTTATCCAATGTTGTAAGCGGGTGGGCAAGAATGCGGCCAAGCACAAAAGCATCCTTCGTACAAGATGAGATCGCATAGTCTGGCGTGAGATCGCGCCTACCTCCATTGCCTGACCAGCTCCGGCGCCCAAGTAGGGTGTCATGGCATGGCACTACACGATTTCGTCAAAAGATCTTCTATATAATTAGCAAGGAGAAGCGTACCGCATCACCTATCAGGGCAACTCTGCCGTAAGTTGATAAAGGCAATTCGTTTACTACATGAAGGGCCCATCTTGAAAGGTTTTCGCAACACTGAAGACATGATGTCGGTCGAAGGAGGCGTAACTCAAGAACTTACTTTCAACAGGTTCTCGAAAGCGGGGTCGAAGTCCTGGTATAATTCCTGGACCTCTTCTTGGGACACATCTGAAACCCAATGACCCTCGAAAGGTGTGCCAGCTTTCTGTTCATCAGTGACAAATGCCACAATATTGATCAGTGTTCCTTGTAAAATCGGATATGACACGGCATGCTATGAAGTTATAGATTCATCAGCAAGCAGAGATGAGTGATCGCAACAAACTACCTTTCCCTTCCCGCAGAACTATGAAGTAAAAATGTCATTCCCGACGACCATGACCGCTACTCTGAGAACTTACTATGATAAGACCCCCAAAAGCCACGTTGTTTGGATCTATCTGGGAGAGTTTGTTCGCCGAGATGACAGCGCGATAAACCATCGTTCCGGTCCAAGATGGATCTCCGTAGTATCCTATCTTACTTGGGTCCACGACGTCTCGGTCTAACGTCTGGAAGAGCGTCTTCCGCACCGAGGAGTGGACACCATCTGCCCCTATCAACACATCCGTAGTTGCGGTGCTGTCATCAGCGAAGCGAAGTATGAACGATCTTGGTGAATGGTTGCCATATTGAGTGAGGCGTTTATTAAAATGAAGCCTGCATGACGAGGGGAGATGTTGCGTCAGAATGTCGACGAGATGCTGGCGGTGCATAGCGGGTGGCGCGTTTTCCAAGGTCAGACGAAAACCACCCTGTGAGGAATTAGACCTCCTGGATTTATCCCCTGTTGGCACGAATCAAGTTACACGCGGATGACAAGCAAACTCTTGAACAGACCATAGCTGGAGGAAGTGGGTTTGTACGAGACACTGGAGATCTTTTCGTATATACCGAGTTCTTCCATGACCTTTGATGTACGCCGCGAGACTGTAACTCCAGCCCCAGCGGTCGTGATGGCGTCATGCGCTTCATATAAGTCTATCTGGATATCGTGACCTGCGAACTTCCCAATTGTGATAGCGAGGAGAAGCCCTCCTATGCCCGCACCACTGCACAGGGAACTCAGTCCGTGTCACGTTCATGAAGGGTTATCTGACCCACCAGATTGCTACTCGAAATTTGGGAGTGGCTGATGGGAGCGACATTGATTATATGCGATACAATTACAGTGGCTGCATTTTATAGGCCAGCTTGATATGATGCAAGCCTAGATCCTTGGTAACCGGCCAGAACTGCCTTCAGGAACAAGTTATCTTCAACGGTGAGAGTTGAATTCAAAAGCGTTTCTCCGACTCACAGAGGGAAAGGGATCGCAGGCATGATCGCAGAAGTATTCGAATATTTATTCGATCTCGCTAAAGTGTGCCTTCAATCACAAAGTCTTGCATCCTCTAGACTGACATGTCGCTCGCGGAGTTTGATTCGCCTTCGTTGATACGCTCACAGGGCCTACCAAGCGTTTCCATGGTTTCCATGACTGAGACCGCCCAGCTCTGTTCACCTGTTATGACGATCATCGGGTCACAAAATGACCAATTCAAGTTGGCGTGCGGCATATCGACTGTGCCTAAGATGGTTTGAACTTCCAAAGGGGATGTACAGCGCTGGACGTAGTGAGACACAGGCCTTCGGGATGACAGTTCCAGCTTTCCATGTCTGCAAACTGTTTCGAACCTATCGCATAAAAGACCCCGGAACGAATTCACAGTTTGATCTGAATCGACTGCCAGCTACTTAGACCGAATAAAAGGAACAGGCCTTCTTCATTGCAGGTCCCAGGTGGCACTATCCCGAGGCTTCTCGATCGAGCCTCAAGCCAGGCCATGCATTCCTGCAACGGGCGTCAATAAAATGACCGATTCATGAGATCATCCGTTACGTACTCTTCCCTTTGCTTCGCGATCTGCGATTCCAATTCAGCTTTTCTCGATCAGCTTGTCGCCTCGATCCACGATCATCAAAGTGCTTGAATTTGACGGAGTAGAACACCAAACCGAACTCAGCTACGATTGTCATTAATTTACGTCGGGATGAACGTGTAAAAGTTATTATACTTACATAGCCACATGGCATCGATCGCAGTGACCTGTGTCACGTACTTACTCTTCGGATGTCGGTCAACTCGTGGTAAACAACGTACGTGGGGGTATCTTCGTCCTTGTCAGCGAAACTCAGATGAAAAGAATTATTCGTATAGATTCAAGACCACGTGGTGCGCTCGTAGGACGCAGATGCGTCGCCAATACCCTTGGCACAGGCACATTGGTGGAAATAGCCAGCAGCGATAGCTTTTCTGCGACAAGGTCAATGCAACGTAATTTATCCAGCTACGGCATGGCACATGATGACGTCGAAGTTTGTGCATGCAGAAATGATCTCCATTTTTTTTAGAACTTCATGATGTCTTCCAACCTGTTCGTGTGAGGAGGAGGGTTCATGAAGTCGAACTCAAGAAGGCTCTTGACGCCAAGAGACTTCAGGAGCAGAACAGTTTGGCGAGATTGGTGCGCTGGATTTCTGGGATGGTATTTGGGAACATCTCATTGCGATACGCCATCTCTGTAGACAGGCGGTAGCAGACCCTATGGAAGTAAAGCGATAAATATTGTGCGGCTAGAATGAAAGACGTACCCGCTGCCTGTACGGCCGGCACAGCCAGTCCGTTGGTTGGCGTTGGCGTTGGCTGATCGGTGTGATCTGCAAGGCATCCATGTCGACCTTCCAGTTATACACCTTAAGCTTTGAGTAGCCCGCGTCGACCACGTTATAATGTCATCGACCGTCAAGGAAGTCTCAGCAAAGTTAGTGGCTAATATGACCTTCCATTGTCCATCGGGAGTGGCTTCAAACATCTTGGCCTGAAGGTCGGCAGGCGTCTGCGAATAGATTTAGAGCACTTCCAGAGGGGCGGGCTGATCAAGCTGTGCCAGTTGCTCTGCATAAAAGACTTGGTAAACGACGTCGTTCAGAGTTGATGTTTACATATCGTTAATAACCTGGCAAGTAAATTGTCTTCTTGTCCAGTCATAGATACGAGGATACCAGCGGGAGGGAATGAAAGATGGATTTGGAGAACCTGCTTCGCATCGTTGTCGAGTCTCGGCGTAGTCCTCACAAGGTGATTTGGAATGGAACACTTCCACCAGGAATGTACGACTAGGAATAGTGTAACAAGGCGCATTAACTAGAGCTGAAGAACGCCGTCCACCATGCCTGACAATAAAGAAAACAAGATTAGCCAGGTGGAATACGAGAGAGATAACCCGTACATTTGAGCTTGGTTTCCGTTGATGTACAGTCCTCAAAACGGATCGCATAACCAGCGATAGAGTCAAGCTTGTACTGAACTTGAAGGGTCAACACCAGAACAAAGAAGGTCGATCTGAGGACTTGCCTCCATCTCCTCAACGACACGTTTTGCTATAGACATAACGACCACACGACGTGGCTGAGTGTAACCAATGAGACCATATGCGCAGTATCCATCCTCGTAAAGGAACTGTGCCAAGTGGGTGATTTTCTCGGAACCAGCCTCGCCGACAACGATGACAGCTGTATACAGTATATTTGAATCATAGATCATTGCGACTGCATGCTGACCCTAGTTTTCTCGAGACTCTCTCGACACACAAATGCAGGCAAATCAAATCTCTGCTCCTTCAGTGTCCAGCAAAAGCTGACCCCAGCGGATGCTTTCAAGTAGCTAGCTATAGCAAACATAGAATCTCCCGTAGGATCCTCTGTCCAAACTTAAAAATAGATTAGGTAAAGATGGACGCGTTGCGGCAGTTGTGCCACTGCCTGTGTCTTCTCTCTTAGTTGTGCATACCTGGTGATCGCCCGATGGAATAACTCACGAAGTGGCCAATCGATGGGCGCATCTAGTCCGGTGACTCTGGGACGAGCTGTGAACGGAAAATTCTGGGGACGGTCGGCATAGGTAGAGCGGTCAAAATGTAGTTTCGTTGAGCTTCTGAAGCGTTTCCTGCGGTGCGATCGCGCTGCAGAGAGCTTGCACGACGTTTCGCCACCATGCGGAATCCTGGTAAGCGTTACCGAGCAGGATTCGAAAGGACTGCAAATTTCTCACCACCTGAGGACCGTCAATTTTCCAGTCCGAACGTCCCACGCGCACAAAGTGTGCGGTTCTCCGTGAAATTCTGATGGCTGCAGCTTCGGGTCAAGAAATTAACTGTCCCGACTCCGCTTAGGTTTACAGTCCCAGTGCCAGCAGCCACAAATTCGCGGCAACCGTCCTGGCAGCGTGCTCACCTCGCCGGCACTTACCATATATTCTCAGGCATTTTCTCGTGCTCATCCTGACCTCCGAGACACATTTTATTGAGTCTAGATGCTTCATGAATAAATCTTTTCGTGCATCTCAGGACTGTACATCCAGGACTGCAAACCCCACCAAAAGGACCGTCAATTTTTTATACGAAGTCAGTCTTAAGTGCTGGTGGTAGTACTGAAGTCTTGCGTACAAGCCTTTCGAACCGTGTTCTTCGCATTGGTAAACAACATGCAGGCAATTAAAGGGGCGACAAAAACATCGTAAGTGCCCAGTTTATAGGCACTCTCGTCTGCATGTAATAATGCTCCTTCGCTTCAGCTCGCACGTTCACAAGTGACCGTATGTCCCTCCCGGCATTATACCCGCGGGTCGGAAATTCAACACTGTACCCGTACCCCTCAACACCGTACCCCTACCCACTAGTAGGGGTATGGTGTTACCCGTACTAACCCGCGGGTACACATACTACAACTCCAAGAATTAGCACTACGTAGGTCTATCAGTATTTCCTTTTCTTCAGAGACTTCACGATGTTAACAAGGTCCTCCGGCGCTACAAGATCACAGCGTAGCGACGAACCAAAACAGAGGAATGCGCGGGTCGATAATGGAGACAAGCGGTTTCGAGTGAAGTGTAGAAGGTGCCGGCCTTGCGAAAACACTCGTTCGACTGCAACTGAAGTAGCTATGGTGCGCAGCGCATAAGCTGTGATGCCAGCGAGAGTGATGGTGCTTAATTTACCAGGAATGCTAAGGTAATCAAGTGCCATCCGGTGCAGATTTGGATACGTCTTTTGGTGGTGCACCCACCACTGCAGTGGGTCTTTGGTATTCGTTGCCGCAGGTAGTCATCGGGTTCATCTACTGGGCGGTCTCGGTGCCATAGCAGGCAATTTTCAATGTAAGGCCATCAAAAGGGCCCTTACAATTGCCTTTCAATGCCCATTAAAAGATTATCATACCCCATTATATTGGCTTATAACGACATCCACCCAGTGGGCCCTTAAAATATATTGTATGGTCTCGTAAGCCTGGAAACTTTTTTCCGACAATTATCAGACGAATTTTCCTGACACCATCCAAAGGTAGGATGTCCAGGTAGGAGTTATCATCTGAACATCACTCAGCGTCAGTGGCACGAGGGTCTAGACTCTAGAGACAGATGGAACACAGGACATCAGGGAAAACTCCCGATTTTGCCTACGAGGGCTTATGTTTGGTAGACGTATATTATAATCCAGTTGAATCCATCATCTACTACCTCTACCAATTAACTCGTACCAATAGAACCATGAGCAACGGCAGCTGCATCGTCGCGATTTGCACGGTTGATGGACATTGCGGCGGGCCTCGGACGTGCTAGTGCCATGAAGACGGAAAAAACATGAAGTCGCGGGTACTAGTGGCATTGCTGATATATGTGCGCTTCAGAGTGTCCTGGCGCCCATTGAAGGTGCCGGGAAACATGATGGAAGGACTCCATTGGACTCCATTGACGGCCACAATCGCGTGATCACGAACAGTGTCACTGCGAATTTCTGTAGGTTATGTCATCGTAACTTAGTAAGTATCACCGCGTAGAATCAAAAAATGCGAGGATATACCTTGCCTTCCTCAGATGCAATCCAACATGTAGCCTGCTGTCCCGAAGGAGAGACGGCGAAACTGAATTCCTCGAGCTCGTTTCCATCGACCATCACACATGCAGAGAAGTGTCCGAGCCGCATGTGTGGATAGCGCTGCAACAACTTGCAACCGGAGGAAGAAAGCGATGAACGCTCGCGTAGCACTAGATCGACTAGTAAGTTAGTGACTAACCAGACAAGTAGACTAGCACGAACGTCCCTCGTTACTCGTAACCGTACACAATGGACCTGAGGTCATTATTCTATGAAGTCTACAGCAACTTGGAATGGGGGGAATTCTAGAGTAGAAAAAACGCGTACTAATGGTATGTATACTAACAGAGTATTATTATTAGCAACGAGCGTAAGGTCACAAAACGACAGACATGAGTGAACACAAAGAACACTGATGACAGCTGAAACTTGAGCAAGAAGTTTTATACCGGGTATCCACAATGATTGTGAATGAGTTCGAACAGAAAGAATAAGTAGATGCAGTGTGCACCGTCTTGAAAAATATCGAGTTCCTGGGAGTTGGATTGCATGAAGGTGTATTGCGGATGATCTCTGTGTTGCTTACCTCGGAGCGGTGGCGGGAATGCACTAATCCTCGGTCAAATCAAGGACCTTAACAGTGGCGGGTTGCCGTCGCGAAATCCCACTTTCCAACTTAACACGTGATGGCTTCCGGTCCTCAGATGGGGGCAATTGTGCACGTAAACGCTGGAGCTCCATCTGCAAGAAAAGAATGAGTTGGAAGGAAGGATGTCACCTTGAAGGCGAGAATTCACCTCGAGCTGTTGAATTCGGGGCTTCAAGTCCTCTGAGGGCAAAATTGAAGGCTCATTAGGTCCATCGATTATTTCAATTTCATCATCATCATTTGCCTCTTCCTCGATCAAGTTCTTTGATATCGACGGTGCTATGCCCATTGCCTGTAAGATATCTAAAATTGAAAACCAGTGTTAGTGGCAGATATGCGTAGAAAACACTGTGGCCCACCCAAGCGCGTGTATTTGAACACGAAGAGAGTGGTAGGACGGTCATCCAAGTTGAACTTGGATGTGACATGACGTGGCACTTGAAGGGGAACCTCTTTTCCAAAGCTAACAGATAACAATTATTTTTTTAAAAAAAAAGTGGGATGAAATTCTACACACATGACACGATGTGCACATGCCTTCTTGGAGCGTTCATGAACCTTGCCTTCCATACGACGGGTGTGATTGAATTGATGACGTTTCACTACCTTTTCCTTTATGTACCCAGTATTTACCTCCAACACAATTTGACCTATTTCCTTCGAATTTTGATCATCGAGCATTGAGTCATCATCTGAAGTTCAGTGTTAGAACATGAAGGAGACTCTGAATATATATTGCATGCATACTGACCAGTAAGCTCAATGTTTGAGAACATGAAATCTCTGGTGACCGAGTCGTCGATCAGACACGTGCATTCCTTCGCACCAACCCAGCCCGGGGGTACAGCCTCTCCACGACAGTGAAAGCCGTCTACGACGACAACCGATTTGATGCTCCAGGGCTGCCGAGTTATATTCGTCCACCTGACTCCAAATTTCTTATAGATGCATTTGAGTCTTTCCTCCAGTACATACGATGGATGACATACCTTGCCCTCTTCCGATGCGATCCAGCAGGTGATGCGATTCTCTGCTGGTGTGCTAGAGACGATGACATCATACTCCGGACGGTCCTGGCCATCAATAAATACACAAGCAGAAAAATCTCCAAAAATCATGATGCAGCAATATTTCAGTCGGCGAGACTGGCAAGCTTGCACAATGATAAACTCTCGAAAGACTCTTTAAAGTTTAAAACAAGTTCGAAAGCGTTGCTGTAACGGTAATGGGCGAATCACGTGCAGTCCGCGCTGCTTTCCTGCATTCAGTCCAAATTGGATCCAAGCTCCCGCTCATGCGAACACACCTACAGCTGGTACTCCTAGCACCTCCGCACTTCAGAGGGAGGAACTCACCGGAACAACTCACGAACTGACTAGTGGTCCGAATCCACTGACACATCTGAATCCACTACCCTTCAGAATCACCCTTCATTCGGCTTCCACAAACAGCACGCTTATTTATCTATGAGGCCCAGCAGCGTGTTCGTCGATAGCACCTTACAGCATGAAGTTAGAACAACCCCGGTCTGGGTAAGGTCTATCAAGAACTTCTAGAAAAAGCTCGAATGGACATCTTCAACGAACACCGAGCGGCGCCAAACTACATGGCTTCACAGGGACATCTATTAAGCAGACGCTTGCTCACTTAATTGCCTGTGGAAACAAGGAAGACCGAGAAGCGCTTGGAAACTGTGGTGTCCCATTTTCAGTCTTTCTCGCTCTTCTTTCTTTCCAAATTACCAATTCCCTCATGGCTTAGTATTGACACGTCCGAACCCATTACTTCTGTGCCTTTCACCTACTTGAGTATCGCACATCTAGGCATGCGAAACCCTCGACGTCAGAGTGTTGTATATGCCTTGTGAGTGAAGAACTGCATCTTTATCAACTGATCGGGCTCCGTCTGACCTACGTAGCTTCAGCGGCGAACATCCTTTACCCGCTGTTTCACATTCATTCACGCATTTGACTACACATAACGTCCCGTCTTCCCCCCCTGAAGAACGCGTTTAACGCACCGCAGTCCACGCACAACAGGTGACTTGACTTACACCTCACATCAACTTCGTGGTCTATTGATATTGAACCTTGAAGCAAAGCTTTCTCACTCTATCAGAGCAGTGCGCGATTATTGATAGCACGAATTCCTTGACACAACTGGCTCGTGGCGTCGAGATTATTCATCACCTTGTGCTAACTGATTCAGGGCTGCTTCGTGGATGTGGCATCTCGGTGCCTTTGACACTGACGCTGGCTTCACCTACGTTCTATTTACATTTGCCAGAAGCGCGGCTGACACCATGTAACGGTGTCCACACGTTCCATGTCGCCACGTCGCTCTACAATGTATCTAGATCTATGACGTTATCTTTCCCCAAGCCTCTATCTTCCTGAAATATAATGGTAAATCAACCACCTTGGCAAGTCTTGACTGCAACGATGTTGAAGCTCTAGATGGCCTTTGCGAGATACCCTTACCGCGGACTCCCACCTATCAAGACCTATCATGATCGATTGATAAGAACTTCGGACTCCGAGTTTCAAAATCTCACCCATTAGTTTGGCGTTCAAATCACAACCCCTTGTCTGTATTTTATTCCCATTTGTCTGTATCAGCACTAGACTGGCAGGGTATTTTCGATCGCCTTTGATCGAGCATATCAAGGTTGCTATCTGTAAGTATGCATTCTTGATATCTTCAACATGATGCGCGTTGGATCTCCTTCCAAGACCAGGCAGTCATTCTCAAAACCTGCCTACATGGCGCATTCACATTTCAGGTGGCCACATTAGTCCCATGAATCTGAGATATGAAAAACATACCCCGTTTCCACTTACATCTAATAGCCGTCACGGAAGAGGACGTGGGGTCTTTGTCTCTAGTCCTGGTGCGTCATTCCTCCACCTGGTGTCAAATTTCGGGTACGGTCAACTCTTTGAGCCGCTTGAAAGCTGGTGATTCAGGGTGCGGCTAGAGGTTCTAGCGGCAGTCTAGCCTCAGCCGGAGATGTTTCAGCAATATGACTATGTTCGGGAGAGTGGCTTCATCGATGTCCCCGTCAGCCTCATGGAGTTACTTGTGTTGAGGATCTGGCTCGGTCATTCATTCCACTGCGATAGACTTCCAAGATCAGGGTATAATTAATCATCCAAGCAAGATTAGATCTTCAGGAGAACATTTTAAATAAAGGGTGTGGAACACTCTGCATTGTAAGCAAGCAAGCGCGAATAATTTGATAGGTCAAACATCACCCCAGTAACCTCTCCGCCTCCACACTCCCATTTTGTCCCTCCTGACGCCTGAGCCCACGGCAGCTCCGCACGGTATGCTTCACCCCGTCCATAGCTCGACTGATGAGCCAGTTCCTCGCACGCCAGACCGGATGCTCGCGCACATCGACGCGGTCTGGGCGGATGCGGTCCTCGCCGTCGACAACGACAGAAAGTGTTATGATTGTGGTGATAATCGATGCGAGTGCTGTGGAGGCGGATATCATGAACATGATAACCATCTGGAGCCGCGCAGCCTGCTGGACAGAAGAACCACCAAGGATGGCACCTGAAACCATCGATCAGCGCAACCGTTCACCCACGTCATGGCGTGGTTTCTTACCTGTCATCATGCCTGGAATAGCAATAATTCCGATCACGCTATAAGGGCGAACACCGAATGAGAAACAGCTTGTGATGTTTAGATGGTACGAACCTCATTTGGTTGATCGTTGGAGTCAGTGCAAGACGAAGTGCTTCTCGTGCAACAGGTCTACACGCTTCGAACCGTGATGCTCCAAATGCGAGGTACATTTCTACTTTGTCACGATTATCGCTGCAAGGGATTAATATCTACACTTTTAGTGCGTCAGTGGTGCTGGCTTACTAAATCTCCTGTAATACATAGGATACGGAAACAACGATTCCTGATATCGTTCCTCCACATAACATGCCAACAATTGGAACTTGTCGTTTCAAGTCAACACCACAAATCCAACACAAAAAGACGCGCGACGTACTATATTGTTCGGGCTTCCAGAACGGGTCTACAGCCATCGCGAAGCGGATACCGATGATGGAGACAGGTATCGTCGAGCACAGCATGCCAATCAGTACGGAGGAGAACTATGCAGCCGTTCAGAACAGGGTGATATACACCCATCGTAGAGCCTACCATATGAATGTAACGCTTTTTAGATTTGTTCACCACTTCTCTGCGTCAGGAAATAACTCTACAGTAAGAACTACTTCGGACACACCTGCCTCGGTAGTTCCAAGTAAATTCAACAAACCTGAATAGAATAGCTTTAGTAGTCCCTAGCTCCAGTAAAGATACAAAGCATTCACATGCAATACCGCCCACTGCCCATGGATTATTCGTCTCGAATACTTTCTGCAGCACAAGGGCGACTAGCGCTAACTGCACTACGCAGCGCACTGCTGCGGAGAGTAGTGAGGATCCTACTCCGAGTTGTAAGGAGGTGGAAAGGAGGGCATTGAAAAGAATGAAGGAGAAGCCGAGACCAACGTTGGCCCAATCCAGGTGGGTAGAATCTGTAGGTGCCCCGTCCATGATGGTTTCCTAAAACAATTCCAACTCAAGGCTCAGCCTGGGGAGGACCACGCGGTTAATGGTAGCTGAACAACTTGCGACAGCATGTGAAGCATTCGAGTTCAAGCGGGTCGACCAACTGCCAATGACGTTCAGCCGCTTACAGCTCACGCAGCACCACGTGAGAAAACAGAATCAACAAGGGCAACCCATGACAATGATGACATCACAAGTCACAAGGTTTTCATTAAAGATTCAGCAAGCACCCACCTGCATCGTGCACGAAAATAGCAGGATCCAGAAGATACATAAACATTGACTAAATTTCGAACACATCATTTTACTTAGCTCTCTCTAATATATACAGCTGGTCGCTCGTCTCCATCTCCAACACGCTCAACCACTGATGAAGGGGAACCTCCAGAACCGTGGCGATGCCGCCCTGGGGGAGGTTCAACCTCCATCTTGAGAACCCCTGAACGCTGTCTACCGACTTCCATCGTCCGGTTCTGGCGAACTCTGTCGAGGACTCAGGCGATGAGATGAGTGAAAGGCGTCGACGTTGTAAGATCGCGCTGGGAGAGACCTTCTGTCTTGTTGTAGACCCAATCCCCTGTTGCTGGTGTGGGCATGGACGGGATGTAAGGTGGCGAATGACTCTGGAGGAAGAGCGAGGCCCCAGTCTGGGCTGCAAGATTGGATATGTGAACGTGCACTGCAGTTCTGTGGTCAGCTTAACCCAGCAGCTCGTTCACTTGTGCCTCGTACCAGCGTTCTGGTCCGCATATCGATTGTTGAATG
>NW_024537739.1:0-58295 GCF_016628075.1 Suillus paluster | reverse complement strand
GAGGTGCCCCCAGTGGGTGAGGTTGTGTTATTGTCTGTGATGCCGTCAACATTACAAAGAGTCTGGAATTCTTTCAGGTCCGTGAAGGTGATAAAAGAGAGGAAATATTTATCGTAACGGCGCTCGGCTGCGCCAGTCCCCGACACCCAAGGCTATGGGTAGTGATACATAATATCTGCAGAATTTCTGACCGAACAGCTAGGTTGTAGTTCTATCATGCATATCAGTCTAGCTCGAACACCAAGTTCATCAAGTACCATTTTGAACTTTTGAACAATCTATCACCGGCATACATACTAGTATCATAAGTGAGGCACAATAATGAAATATACATCCTACATTGATTGGGCTATTTCTCCGATAATTTGTCTAGCGTAATCTCATGTAAAAATCCCACAACCTGGTCGGCAGAGGGGCGACGTTCCACATCATTCCAGCATCTGTCGATGACCTCCCACAAACAATCTGCAATACGTGGACTCAAGGGTCTTGTTGGCTTCTTACCCTTGCCTATCAAGTCAGTGACTTGGTCATCGTTCCGTGCATCTGCATAAGGTTGTTGACCTGTCATGACCTGCAAGACTTCAGTCGCAACCCAACGCAATTAAGAATGTGAAAAACCTGAAGCATGAGGCATCCGAAAGAATAAATATCGCTCGCTGGCGTTGGAGAAGTCGACGACTCTTTGTTCTCGAGCGCTTCAAAGAGCTCTGGAGCAGCCCACCGCACGTTAATGCTTCCGACGTATGAAGTACCCGAGAGCTCGGAACGCATGATGAGGATCCCATAGTCTGCTACGCGGGCGTTGCCGTCGGAATCTATTAGAATGTTGTTCTGTCGTTCCAGATCTGATCATTAGAGCTTGACAGCAGGTATAAGTAAACTACGTACGGCGGTAAGGTCACCGTGAACAACGTCCTTCGAGTGGACTACAATGCCGCAACTCAGTGTTTTTGCAACTAATGAAGATTCCAACTTACGGTAGCTGATGGCTGCAGCGACTTGCTGCAACTAAGGGTCCAATGAATACCATGTGCGAGCAGCGTTGAGAAAGAACTCACGATTTCAAACTTATGTTCGATGGTCCACTTTTGTTCACTACATATGGTAATAAGCGAGCCGTCGTGCATCCAAGGGGAAACCATCGCTGGGAGTTGCCCAAAGTCGTCACTGAAACCGAGCAAAGGCAAAATATTCTCGTGTTGCAGTTGCATTCGTGCACGAAAATAGTCCAAGAGTTTCTGCGAAGCCATGAGGTTTGAGCAAGCGTATTAGATGCAAATGGGAAGCCGAGAGCGTACTTGGGTAATTCTGGCCTTGGAATCGTCGTCCGTGACGTCAATCATTATAGGCTTGACTGCTACCTGTCAAGGATTTAGATTGCCCAGCCATACATCATGTACAGCGGCATACTTGCCTCCAAGTCACCATGGTCGGACGTGGTGTAGGTGCATTTCCGCACCTCCCGAAAACTACCGTGTGGTATGAGATTGGACGACTCCTTGGATAAGAGTCCCGTGAGGTTCAGTAGTGGGCTGCATTAGAAGTCAGCATGAGGAAGTGCAGTCGCAGGTTACTGTCATGGAACTTTCCATTGATCAGTAGACGGGTTACTTCTCCACCAAAGTAACCCGACTTTCTCTAAGCAGTAGGACAAAAAAGACATTGAGGTGGAACACTTGTGATTCGTGCTCTTTTAACGAGCGCAGGCCTGCACTGACAGATCGGCGCCATGATGGGGAATTTCACAAATGGAGGGATGTGGCACTGTGGATATGCAGATAATTTCATTGATTCTGCTGATAGGTTAGTAACGGTGTGATGTGACGTC
Organism: Suillus paluster; assembly: GCF_016628075.1. Lineage (NCBI taxonomy): Eukaryota > Fungi > Basidiomycota > Agaricomycetes > Boletales > Suillaceae > Suillus > Suillus paluster. The sequence goes on along the minus strand of NW_024537739.1, from coordinate 56,464 downwards.
GCGGATGACTTTGATTCAGCACGTAGAACGTGCTACCTGTGTTTCAACCGATTCCGCTGAGAAAATTTCAGCTGAAATGAAATTCATTCTAATTAAGCATCTAGATCTGGGAATGACCTCATTCCGCACTCCTACCAACAGACTTCAATCCCGTCCTAGTATGTACTCGACACCATCATTTGCTGTATCTTGGCACAATACTAGAAAGAGCTACTATCTATCTTGGCAATTTGAATTGCGCAGTTGGGAAGATGTAGTTATATTGACTGCTCATCTTAGTATATAGCTGTCCTAAGTCCTAGTAGGACGGGACCCCGACCCTCAAAGTGTCTACTGTTTAGGAGCGTGGCCTCATCCCGCCAAGGCCCAATATTAATTGGCCCACGGGCCGCATCTCCATAGCCAAATACGAATGTCGGTCTACTTAGTACTATGTTGAGTCTAGCGGTACACTGGATGACTTCCTGCAGCGTCTAGAATGTCATTCTAAATACAAACCTATGTTCTAAAGTTCTGCTGCTGACATGCCGCCGTCAAACGTCAGTGTTTTCCAAGTCCCCTGCCATTTTGACAGCTCACAATTGGACATTGGAATTTAGACACAATTGGTCTGCGGATTAGTAAGTGTTTCTAAATCGTGACGAGCGCTAGATGTGGCAGTGTTTTGCAGTGTCCGCGTCTCTGTTCACTCCATGGCGGAAGGTGGCTATTTTGAGGGGTCGTAGGGCGCTCAAGTAATTTGTGGACTCTTTTTCCCTGCCTTTAGACATACACGTTGACGGAACAGAGGAAGCCTCAGCATGAATCTATGTCATTTTACCCATTAGCAGGAGACGAATTGAGAGCCCAGTGATCAGAAGTCCCCAAGAAGTCGATTGCAAAACTCGTCTGGTACAAAAACAGTCAACACATAGCATATCTATAGCGATACATCAAATGTCAACAATGGGAGATCGCCGTGATATCTCGAGCCAACATTGTTTGATGAAGTCCCGGTGACAGTCTTCAATGGCAGGGATCTCCGGACGCTTAGGATTGATACCCTTGAGTATGGCTACGACAATCTCTGGGTGATCACTGCGAATGTCGCAGTACGGCTGCTGACCCGATAAAATCTAGCACAAATGAGTGAAAGAACACAACAAATATACGCCGTTAACAGACCTGGTATGTGGTGCATCTCAAAGAGTAAATATCACACACTAGTTTCGGTGAGCCAGGCGCATCCTCGGTGTCGGGAACTTCGAAAAGCTCTGGCGCAGCCCATCGCACACCACCCCTGATATAAGAGGTTTCGTTTAAGTCGGAGCATGTAGTCAGTAGGCCATAATTAGACTGCTAGCTGAGTTCTTCCGCCGCTGTCGAGTACGTTGCCCTGAGAGGACGTGAGAAGGTTCACATGTATGCATATCTTTTTACTTACACCTCCGAGATCTGCATGTGTCACCTCGTTAGAGTGGACTAAGCACCACATATATATCAGCATCTTGATGCAATGCAGAAATGATACGATGTACGGTATTGAAGACCAGCAGTTACATCAACAAGCTGTTACGACAGTCATGAGCTGCGGTGCGTTCATATCAGACAGGACTTACCAAACCGAACTTTTGGGCCTCAGAGAGACGGTCATAATGTTTATCGAGACATGTGCTCAAGGATCCGTTGTGCATCCACGGAGAAACAATAGCTGGTACTGGCAGGTGATACCCCACAGGGGAAGAATGGCATTGCGCTGGAGGGGTTTCCCCTTGTGGAAGTCGTCCTTCAACCTCCGGAGATGTTTTCATATCAATATTATTTTGGGATCCGGATCATATCAGCCAACCTTGTTGACGATGTCCTTGAAACGATCATCCGGAATTTCGATCCTTACGCATTTGACCGCGACCTTGAAACGTGATTAGATTACTAGAATTTAGTATACAAACCTCGACATCACTGTCATTTCCTGCGAATCTGCATTTTCATACGTCCCCGAAGCCACCCCGAGCTATGGAATAAATAAATTCTTTGACAACTTTCGCAGTAAGGGTGGTCGAAAGATTAGCCACACATTGGAGCTCTGCCGAGTAAGAGTCTTAGTAAGTTCACTCACTCATTATTATCAATGATGTTTACATCCGGGTGCGTCAAGTCTGATACTTCTGTTTCCGATTGGACTTTCCATGCCCATTTTTAGGGACGCGTTAAAAGATCCAGGTGGAAAGATGCAGCATGATGAAACTAGTAAAAAAGCTGTGCTCATCGGCCATCTCCGTAGGCGCCACAAGTTGCTGACCATGCACAAGTGCTGGAGGACATGGAGGAAATTCAAATGGCCGGTCTGTGTGAGGTTCGCACATACTCCGCGCCAAAGTCTGCCAAAGTGTTTGGATAAAGGGTGGGGGACACGTGTGGGGGTATTTGGTCGCCAGGTTCCGGGCTACCTGTTGTTCTTGGATTCCCAGTCATCGTCAACTTACGGAGGTATTGTTTGGCCTGTCTTTCGTTCTCATAACTATTGTTTCATGCCCAGCGATGGGACTTTACCCTCAAGGCCTCCAGGGAGATGAGAAGGGCATCACCCCGTGTGGATAAAGCAGGTCCGTGACGCTCGAACAGAATTCGACCTTGCGTTGAACAAAGATTAAAAAAACCATGGCCGTTTCAAGTGGATCGCGAGCTTGCGAGCGTTGACACGCGAAACATGGCCTTTGTACGCGGTCACGTGAAGATTCTGCTCTAGCGCGCTTCGATCTAAATTATACACATGCCCGAGCGCACCTAGTCAAAAGGACTCGATTCGAGAATCGACGCCTCATTCCCTCTTCGTCTCTGCGCTCATCCCCATTCGCGCGTCGTTCCCTCATTTTCGTCCACCCACCCGCCTCCCTATTTGATAAATACAGTGTGTTTTGGTCTGAATGCGTGTTTTCCTGACGGACTATTCGGTCTGTACACGTTTCGCCCGAACACGCTCCGAAGGTTTGATTATTTTATCCCCAATCACTCGGTACTCAAGCATCTCTTTGTCGCTACCTTGGGGTCACATGCTTAGTCCACACACCGCCTTCCCGCGCGGGCCTGGCTTCGCCAGACCTTCCCACACACAAAACGAATCTACTTATGTCGTCTTCACTTTGATTCGTTCTCAAAGCTTTCTAACTTTCACAGTTCTTCTTCCCTCTCTTCAGCCGCACTCTGAACTCACTGTATAAGAAATATTAAAGCTCATCCGATAGTATCGCGTCCCTTTAATATTTAATCTCCTCTTCATCTTCTATTAGACAGCGCGTTCATACAAAGGTTCGTTTCCTTCTCTTAATCAAACCACATTTTATTTTTCTCACATCCTCTCTATTTCATGAAGGATCTTAGGCCATCGCACTGTTCGATGCAGATCAATAATACTTACAGCTTGTTCAACATCTACTTAGCGCTCTTCCAAATGCAAACCCTCTTGCATATCGTATCATGCACTTGATCAACTCGCGCATCCGTTGATCGCTTCCTGACGCTGTCAACTCCGCTTCTTTCTCATCTAGATCAGCTGTTCATCCTACATATGCGGAGTTGATGGAGGCATGTTAACATGCATCCAACAATGTTTTTCTGGCTGACTCCAAACACAAAAGGTGCTAGGATTTCCTACTACCTGAAGAAGCTCTCGAATCATACCAATCCATGATGAACACCGTTGATGAAACCACAAGGCCAGCTGCCTCGATCTCAATTGGTCCATTGGTAGGTCCTCAGTCATGTTACCTCATGCTACAATCCTCACCCCCATTTCACTCAGCGTTCGAGCCCGATAACCGTGTTTTTCGTGCATGTACTACTATCTTCCTCATCCTCCCGCTAGCTGACGGTCATCCAGATGTTTATCCCTGACCAGGATAAACATCACTGCATACGAGATAGTACAGAACCTGATTTCTTCCGGGATATGCATGATGCGAGCGCAACAGCATATGCTTCGTTTGTCACTCATATCATTCATTAGTGTCCTGAACTTCCTCATTACGAACTCAGCAACGCACTGGGCACCTCAAAATACTTAAGCTTGCTGTGACGAGGACCCTCGTCCAGCTTCTCCTCTGCCACCACTTCCACCACCTTCATAGCCCAGGTACGCCACCTAGTATTATCCTGACCGTCTTACCGTACCACTTCCATATCCATACTACGCACAGGATGCCTACGCATTGTGCGGCAGTACGATGCCGCGAAAGCATTCGTCACTACTGCGATAGCACTACGCCCAATATTCTGGTGCCGACCCAGGTTCTCCTGAAGTGCCGCAGGAGGCACCAAGGGAGGAAGTATCAGTCAGGGAAAACGAGTTCGACGGTAGCGAAACCAGCGCAGCTCTCCATCAACGGAAACGGCAAATTGCATTCCTCGCAGCGCTTTATTTATTGTTTTTCTGGTGCTGGGTCGATATTCAAATCAGGAGACAGATCGTGTTTGAGTGCTTTTCCGTGATGTAGATGTCGTCTACACTTGGGAATCAGCCCGTAGATCTTCTGGACTTCCGCCCTTATACATTACTCCACCCTGTGGGGCATCCGTCTGGAGATCCATTACGAGATTCGGGCGATAACAAAATACGCATTGCATCTTCCCGGGAGCTGGTAGCACCTCCCTACATCATGGTGGATTCTCGGGCTTGCAGCGTGTCGCTGCGATCTGCAGTTATTTGCGAGATCGCACTGTGTCAACTTTCCGGCGGCAGGGACTTGATCAATCGTGGCTCAGTGGGGCAGAAAGTGGACTCGCAGACCCTCGAGGGTTGTCATGTATGTGATGGGAGTTCGTCGTAAATCATCTGACCTAGTGCAACACGGAGCAGAAGTACGCGCATAAGACAAGGGAGAAGGATTGCCTCTACATTTCGGTGAGTGAGGGCAGTGGTGTAGGAAAATGACCTATACAAGATATTATTCACGCGGCCATCCAGGGTATATGGCCTTCGAGACACTAGTAACACATATCACAATTAAATGCAAGGGGATGTATTTTGGAAGGTGTGGAGATATGCGTCGGACCGGTGTGCAAAGGCACAAGTCGTCATACGGGTGTGATACAGTTGAGGAAGACACATAAGATACCGGTATTCTTACTGCAGCCTTAATGGAGGCAAACCCTCGTACCCTGGGCTTCTATGGAAACATGAGGCAGGCTAATAGAGTGGAGCAGCATAAAACGCACGGAACACACCTCTGCAGTAGCAAGACACCCTCAATCCCTCCCCAAGTCCACCTCGACCGTGTTCAACAACGTCAACATGTCTCAGCTAATTCCAAACACGACACCCCGTCGAGTCTTTAAATATCATACAGCCGGCATATCGGGTGCAGCAGTTTTCCCCGATAAACGACGAATGGTCACAGGCTCGCGGGACAAGACGCTTTGTCTGTGGGACTTGAAGATAGGTGCAGTGTTGAAGAAGATGGAGGGCCATCGCGACAATGTGTGGGGATTGGCGGTATCGCGAGACAGAAAAATCATAGCAAGCAGTGATGACAGCGGAGTGGTCATCGCCTGGCACGGAGAAACTGGGGAACCTCTTACCCAACCCATCAGAGCCCACTCCACTTATATCTACGGGTTGGACTTTTCACCCGATGGCACATTGCTAGCCACTGGTTCACGAGACGGAACGACCAGACTGTGGAGCACGGAAACATGGCGGCTACAAGGAACAATCCAATGCGGGGGTGGCGTCAATTGCGTTCGGCATTCCCCGTCTGGCGAACATCTTGCCATCGCGACAGGCACCAATATCGAAATTTATTATTTAACCACAAAGGAACGCATCGCAATCTTCAAGGGACATACATTAGACAACTACTCACTCGCGTGGACACCCGATGGTACACGCCTTCTCTCAGGGGGAAATAGTCAGGATCCGACCATACGGGAGTGGGATACATCCACTTGGAAGCAGGTCGGTGATCCCTGGACGGGCCACACGAGCCATGTCCACTCCATTGTCATTCATCCTACGGGCACACACATCGCTTCCGCATCTGAAGATAAGCATGTTCGTCTCTGGCAGCTCTCAGATCGACGAACTATCGCCATCCTCCAGCACTCATCCCCGACGTACTGCGTCACTTTCTCCATGGACGGCAGGCATATCCTCAGCGGAGGTGGAGAGAACATGATCTCGCAGTGGGAGACACCCAAGGGCGTGAATTTAGAGGTATGTTTCCGTCCTTGACTCTGACAATGCAATTCGAGCATGTTTCACGTTCACAGATTCTCTCCGTCAACAATACCACTGCCCGCGACGCATGCATCGCGGGGGACTTATCTACCGCTGAAAAATTATTCACTCAAGAGATTGACGCCGATGCAAAAAAACACACCTCGTATGCCAATCGTTCATTTGTCATGGCGCGAAAAAAACGACTGGGACCACGCGCTTGACGACGCAAAAAAGGTGATATAGACTGACCCATCATTGCTCCTTTATGCTAACTTTCATTGTAACATAGTCCGTCACCATCCAGCCCTCCTTGACAGGTTATATCTCTAAGGGAATTGCCCTATGCGGAAAAGGGCAGATCCGGGACGCGAGGACAGCATTTGACGTTGCCTCCATTTTCACGAACGAAGATTCAAAAACCATTCATTTTCCTTTTCTTGGTTAAGGCATGTTACATTTTTCTCGCAGCTTCCTTATTTCATTACGGTTTTCAGGCCATTGCACTATTTGGTGCAAAACCAACATCAGGAGGCAATGCAGCTCGTCCAACAGCTGGCTGCAGCTTGTCCGAATCACGATGTTCTTGCGTATCGTGTCGTAGAGGTGAGTGCCTTGATAAAGCACAGGTTTCGTACAATGAAACCATTTTTCTGATCCACACATCAGGCATATCTATGTGTTCAGCTCGGTATCAAAGCCTTGAATGGCTTTGCGCCACGACGAAGCTGCTGGCCACTTCGCTGCCGCTATCTATTCCGGTGCTTTCTCATCAGGATCGGTCATTCATTTCGTATACTACGACGACTTGGTGGTGGTACGTCGATGTGATGCAACCGAAACGTGCTTTTCATGCTCCACCCACATGCTTTTTGTAGCTGTTCGGGTTGGATTTCGAGCCATTGTGGCAAATTGCAAATCAGAACCGGTGTGATGCCCTCCTCCGGGCTGGTAGACTCCAAGAAGCCTTGAAATCACATCAATACATGATCGATATAAATTATGGAGTTACGAAACCCAGCTGCGCCGATTGGTCCACTGGTAAGTCTTTAGCGATGTCACGCAAGAATCCTCACCCGCATTTTGCTCAGCTTTCACGCAAGAATGCAGCAAGCTATCTCGTGACGCCGGATGTGCAGCCCTCGCCGCACGAGACTACGACAAGGCTATTGAGCTATACTCCATGGTGATCGACCTGAATTCTGCAAGTGGCACCGACTTTGCGAAACGCAGCGAGGCCAAGTCGGGCAAATTGCTATGGGAGGATGCGCTTCTTGATGCGCAAAAGGTGCGATGGCATCTGCCGTTTTGTTACCAATGTTCACTTCGGTGACGCATAGGCCATCGATCTCAAGCCTTCGTCTCACGTTGGGTACGAGGTAAAGCATGCAGCGCTTCATGGAGCCCAGTGCTATGATGAAGCTATCGAGGCCTTCGACATGATGATCTCGAAATTGGACAGTGCTACTGACATGCAAATGCGAAGTAAGCTCTAAGTTACCTGTGCGTCAAGATGCTCAACTCTTTCCTCAGAGCTGCGCAGACAGTATCTCAGTCTCTCCGAAGCCACGAGTGATATTCGAAAGATCATGGGCGATCAACTCAACGCTGCCCCGCTGCGTCTACTCAACACCGCCACTGGACTCTTATGCGACCGAGGAGCACAGTTTGGCGCCTTTGAAACAACAATAGACTACAAGAAGCTTCTATTGTCGACTATGAAGCACCCTGAGCTTGGAACGGAGCACATCACAGACGCGGTGGCGACGTACTTCCGTTGCGTTATGTTATCCCATAGATGGGACGAAAAGGAGCCGCGGTTGCAGGACATCAAGGACCAGGATGTATACAAGTTGAAGGCAGGAAATCTCGTCAAGTTGCAGTCATTCTGCGACATGGCTCGTAAGGCAGAGTATCACTGGGCGTGGGTCGATTCTTGTTGCATCGACCAGCGCGACAACGGCGAAGTCCAAAAATCACTGAACTCTATGTTTGGTTGGTATCGCGACTCAGCGCTCACGGTCGTTTACCTGTCAGAAGCTTTGCCTTCGTCCCAGTCCGGCGCGCTGGCGAAGAGCTCATGGAACACCCGAGGATGGACTGTCCCCGAATTCCTCGCACCTAAAGTCATTCGCTTCTACCAACAGGATTGGACTCCATATCTCAACGACCTCTCCCCCAACCATAAGAAATCCGAGAAGATCATGGGTGAATTGGAGGATGCGACGGGCATAGATGCCCACGCCCTCGTCGCCTTCCAACCTGGGACGAGAGACGCCCGGGAGAAACTCCGATGGGCGTCTACGCGCGTCACCACCGTGCCGGAAGACATCGCGTATTCGCTGTTCGGCATCTTCGGCGTCCAACTTCCTGTCCTTTATGGAGAGAACAAGCAAAATGCGCTCGGGCGGCTCCTACAGGTAATCGTAACTCAGTCGGGCGACATTACTGCCCTCGACTGGGTCGGACAACCATCCACATTCAACAGTTGTCTACCAGCCAACATTATTTCGTACGACGCTCCACCATACATTATACCACCTCTATCCGAAGATGAGATTCAGTCATCGGTCTCCTCACTACGAGGTGCTGTGACTTTAGAGTCGGCTTCGAGGCTGTATCAGACACTTAACCACCTGAGCGGTCCCCGTTTCGAGCACCGCCGGTTACATCTTCCTTGCATTGTATTCCCTGTCACAGATGTCAAGCGGCGCTCTGGAAGTGGTCGAGAACAGGAGACATCTACGTATGCAGTCAAGGCAAACGGGCTTCATGACCTCCATATCACCACGACTCACAAGTGGACCCAGTTCTGGGGGGCAAGATCTATTCGACAGACATTCCTGCTTGTCCGTCCATGGGACCGCCGTCTCCTCGACCAGCTTGACTCTGCAGAGGAAGTTGACTTTGTGGATGATGCGGAGAGCTCGGGAGATCGGTCCGAGCCCGAGTATCCATTGGACGCCTCACTCCCCATTTCTCCTGGAGAAGAAGAGCTGGATGATTCGAAATCTCACTCGCGAGCCTTGCGATTGATGGTTAGCCTTGGGCAGCCCTTCGCCGCATTTTTGCTCGTACAACTGCGCAAGGGAGAATATAAAAGGATCGCATCGGATCATGATATCATTGCACAGGTCAATGACGTGGCTTCTTTCAACAACATAATGGACGTCAGGACCGTAGAGATATTGTAGCTGTATGTGTTTTTTTTTTCAACGCAGCTCTCGTTTGTCCCGTGACGATATACATGCATACACAGATACTCCATGATTCCTTCAAAGCAGACGTACGTTGGATACCTATTCATTTCATGACGCACTAGTATTTATCTGCCTTACACCATTGGTGCCCTTTCATCTTCCCCACAACTTCGCATTCGCTTGACACTCGCCTTCACCAATTTGCGCCTCCTTTGAATCTACTAGTATGAGCACACGAACCAATATCACATTCAACTATCACGACTCGAACACCGAATAACATGTCCATGACCTCCCTAATATCTCAAGTAACGACTACGATTGCGTGAGTCGTCGTTTATCGTGTTTTCTCCTGTTCGAGACCACACACGTCGCAGACGCACGGTTTCGACCATTCAAATAGGATGAACGTTTATTCAGTCCGTCGTCCACGCTACCATTAACATCAGGCGCCATCGTCCGATGCTTCTATGAGATTGTATGTGAATTATCTAAGGGCGTCTTGGAGTTCGCCGTGGTCGACGGAACCGCAAGGGTCTTTGTCGAAGTGGCGGAATACGTTCTGGCAGTCCCGTGTTTTGATATATCTTAGTATGGCCGTCATCAGCTACGAGGCCTTGTGTACGCACCTTAATATATTTCCAGAGTCCACAGAACAACTCTCCTTTAGATGGATCGAAAGAACATAATCGGATGAGGGGAAAGTACTTCGTTACTGCTCCGGTCAACATTCTATCGCAATCGACGAACAACCGACCAAAGGAATACTGTGATAGAAACAGAGACGACCGATAAACACGCTCATCAAAGCTTTAAGTAAACGCTAAGATAACATCAGCATCTCCATTTCTTTCAAAATCTACAATGCAATACTCACAAGTCCAATCCCCGTTAATAACTCATCTAGCTAGAATAGACGCACCAAAGTGATCGAACTCAGTAGCAATAGTCCCCCCGATCTGCCCGTATCAACAGCAGCGAACCACGACCGCAGCCTGTCGTATGTCCATCAGCGAAAAACGCACACTGATGCTGATCATGAGCCGTGCTAACTGGGGATCAGCGCAGGCGGAGGACTTCCTGGCACACCTGGGCTAAACTCACCAGGATAACCTCTTCACTGTAAATAAAGTATGCTACCGAGGCTCGACTGGTGATCGCCAAGAGATGATTGTACGCACCCCTGCACATCCCTCGTTTGCAGAGCGTTCTCAAAAGTTCAACGGTGGTTGGAGGACAAACACTGTTTGATCGGAGTCCACTTATCAGTGGCCTATGATTCAAGGAAATGAGCGGTGTACAACAGCAAAATACAGAACTAGTCCCGAAGCTTGTCCCGTGAACAGCATCCAAGCCGATCTGCTTTGTTATCTTGACACCCTGCGCAATGCTAACGAAAAAAGGGATTCCATAACTCACAAATAAGAACGACGAAAGACGAAGAGATTCGAGAAAAAAGGAAACGATATACGAAAAATGGCGCATATGAATGTCACTGTGGTTGCGATGAGCTTGGCATTTCACGGATACGGCAGGAGGAGGAAATGATTATAGGTGATCAATTGAACACACGCATATGTACACTGAACAGCGAGCAAGCTAGGTAGGTTAGACCGTTAGCGAGTGATATAGTGGCGGTCATATGTCATAGGAATCTGATGATGAGCGTGGTGCGTTGTTAGTCAGTTTGCGTGGATAGTGTGTATGTGAGAGCATGCGGGCTTGCAATGTCCATACGAAACGCTGGGCTCGGGAGTACGTTTGCACAACTCCAATCCACCGGACTTAGGTGTAAATCGACTGGCAAGTCTGAGGCATCTGAATCGAGAAGGCGTCTTGCAAGCACTGCGCAGCTATCCGCAGGTTGACTCCAGAAGTGGACGGGACTCTGCGTGGACGGGGGTCATGGAGTAAGTCTCATCTGTTGGGTGTCCAGCAGCCGGGTGGGTGTGCTGGGATTTGCAGATGCGGGCAGGTGAGATATAATACCATTAAAGATGTGTTTGCGTGTGGGTGTGCTGTGTGACCGGGTGTGAGAGTGGTGGTAGCGCTGGAGGAAGTACTGGTGAAACGTTGGGGTGATGCGGAAAATCATGGGGAAGGAGGAGTCACTTCGTGTTTAGCACCTAGACTCGTAACCAGTATGCCCAGCGGCGACTCAGAAATCAAACATGATATATCCTTGTTGACCGGTATCAGTCGATTATCGGACATAAGTAATTGCTCGTGACCAACTTGCTCCAACTTGTGTTTGTTTGCTCGTGCGTTGAGGTTGTTTGGATTCAAGGCTTTTGCCAAACAACTTCCTGACAGCACAATCATGCATGTCTCCACAAGGCCAACAGTGCTGGTCGCCGGCTCAAGGACACGCCACGAGCACACCATACATTCGGAATAGATAGAGGCTTGCGAAGCTCAGCATTGTTATGTCTTTGCTGCATGTCGTTTCTACTGACTTTCAATTTATGTGCGATTCTCTTCCTCAGACTTCCTGATTCTATCGAGAATGTTCGCAAATGGGGGTAAAATTTTCTACAGTGAAGTCGAGGTAAGTTTCAAGTTCTTCGTTCGCATTCCTTCTTCTGATGTGGTATTTGGAATTGCTTTGACATTACAGTGATTGTGCAACGAACTTTGGTGACTGACACTTCGCGGCGCCAGTCTTTCGCGAATGCTGAGTGGGTCGCCAGTGAGATTGAAAGCTGTGCTGTAAGACTCCAAGAAAAAGAGAGCCCTTTGCAGGTGCGTGATACTAGTATTTTGAGGTGTCTCATTGACGAGTTCAAAGTGCGCCTTAGACACTCCTCGCTTGCCTACATGTAACTCCTCCCACGCGGGCCGCCACACCACAAAGATACGTTTTGTTATAGTACCGAATCACGACCGCGTCATTTTTGCCTCGTCCTCATATTACATACTTAGTGAAATGCATGTTGTGTCTCGCGACTGGAACCTTGCCCGGGAGAACGACAAGGAACACTGAACGGATCGGGCGAAGGTAACAGGACGAAGCTGTGGATTCTTTGAGCGTTGTACTAATGAGTATGTGATGGTAGGTAGGAGACCCGAGTCTGCCCTTTGTAGTACAAGGATCGAGGAATATAAGGGGATGAATCACGTGAAGTGCGATAATGTAAGCGTATGGTAAGCAATCGGCTTACACCCTTCCTTTCTCTGAAACATTTCATGCGGTCTGAAATCTAATCTTCTTCAGTCATGCGAATGCGCGTGATGCGGCTTTTGTTCTTCAGTCCATTGGCGCTTGTTGTGGCTTGTTTTCATCAGACGGTGTTTGAGATGCTGTATGTTGTGAGTCTTCTTCGATGGACGTCGTGTTTGCAGGAGATAAGTCGTGGGACTGGTGATATTCTTTCAGCACGTTGGTGTTTTCCAGCTCTCTGCCCGGCACCCAGACGTCGGCTTCGGGACCGTAACCGCGCCATCGTACGAGATATTGGCGTCCTCGTCCGCGCGTTCTGCGGTCTAAGAGCTTCTCTATTTCCCACTCCTCTGTTCCGTTCTGCGTGACAACTGGTCCAGGACGTTGGAGTTCTCGCGAAGGATAGAGTTCAGCTTTGTTGGGTACATGGCGCTTGAGTTCGGAGACATGGAATGTGGGATAAACGTTAGTGTGTTCTGGTAAGTCTAGAGTATATGTGGACGACTCAGGGTTTGCAGACACTATGCTGTAGGGTCCATTGAAACGTGGCATGAACTTGCCTACACGTTTGTTGTCACCATTTAGATATTCGCGTTGCCTGTGAGCGGTCGAAAGATACACGAGATCGTTGACTTTGAAGTTAGGTTCGTCCCCACGATGTGCGTTTGCGGCATTTGCTTGTGCAACTCGAGACGCGAGCAGTGCGTCGTGTGCATCTGCAACATCGGTTTTCAAGGATACGATGATCTCAAGCGCATTTGTGATGTCGTTTGGGAAGTCTTCGTGCACGAGGTCGATGTTTTGTGGTGTTAGTGGGGGTAGAAGTCGTGGAATTCGGCCCATGTGTAGGTGGAAAGGCGCGTAACCCGTTGATGCATTTTTTGTCGACATGATGTTGAATCTGACGCGAGGCAGGGCATTTACCCATCCGGTTTGATGGCGGTCGACGAAATATCTGAGTGCCTGATCCACGGTCTTGTTTGTGCGCTCGCTCGATCCGTCCGTCTGTGGGTGATAGGCTGTGGACATCTTTAGTTTTACACCGGTTATTCTGTGCAATGCCTTCCAAAATTTGCTGGTGAAAACTTTATCACGGTCTGACACGATACTTAAAGGTAGTCCATTTTCGCAGTACCACCGGTCGAAGAATAGATTCACCACCTCCTTCGCGTTCATGTTCATTCGACACGGTACTAAGCGGATATCGGCGCCAAGTCTGTCCGTGATCGTCATGATCCCATCGAAACCTTGTTCTGATGGTAGTGGGCCTATGAAGTCGATAGCGACCGAGTCGCCTCGGTGATCTGGGATCGGTAGGGGATGAAGTGGACCGGCGGTTTTTGTGGTTCGACTCTTGTTTCTCGCGCAGTCGGTGCATGCAGGTATGTAGCTTTCTTCAAGATCTCGTTGCATATTGGGCCAATAATACGAATCCCGTATGTTGGCGTAGGATTTACCGGCCCCGAAATGCCCTAGTTCGTCGTGCGCAAGTCAAAAGATGGTTTCGCGTAGATGGGTGACACGTGGCACGATGAGACGGTCATTGAGGTATAGTAGACCATCTTGTTGTCGTAAACCTGGAAGTGAGTCTACTAATTTCGTTAGCTTTACGCACCATGGATCTGTTTGGTATCCAGACTTGATGTCGTCGACGAGTGAGGAGTCTGTGGTGATTGACAACATGAGAGCGATAGGCGCTATGTTCTTTTGGGGATGTGCGGGCATGTTTATTGTTTGTCTCACGTAGGTTGGTACTACGTCTTCGTCAGGTGGCAGTCTCGAAAGGGCGTCCGCTACGGAGTTATCTTCGCCTCGGATATATTGAATATCGAAGTCATATTGACCGAAAAACTCCTGCCAGTGAGCTTGTTGACGCGACAACTCCTTTTGGGTGAGGAAGTTTTCGAGTGTTCTGTGGTCGGTGTACACCGTGAATGGTGTCCCGAGCAGCTCGATTCGCCATTTTTTAAGTGCGCGTACGATAGCCAACAACTCCTTCTCATGGACCGGGTAGTTAAGCTGAGCCTCTCGTAGTTGCATGGAATCGAATGCGACGGGGCGTGCCATTTGTGGCGTGGGCCCGATGCTCAGCATTGCGCCCACACGCCAGTCGCTGGCATCGCAGGTAACGAATATCTTGTTTGTTCCGAGATTATCGTGATCTATAGTGGTCAGACAGTCTCTACTGACGACTAGTTGCTTGACTGCGTCGAACACCATTTGGTGTTCGTCGTTCCAACCGGGCCATTCGTGTTCCGCGATTTTCGTTGTCAGCAGCGTTAAGAGGCGAGTGTGATCCGCAAGACTGGGTAAGAATTGATCCAGATATCGTACGAGTCCCAGGAACGACCTTACGTCGCCGGTAGACTTAGGTATGGGCCAGTCCAGGATTCGTTTTGCTTTAGATGTGTCGGCCTCGATCCCAGTGGCTGAAATACGGTGGCCGAGGAAATCGATTTCTGTACAAAACAATGAAGTCTTCTTCGGTGAGCAAAAAAGGCAGGCACTGCGTAGTGCGTCCAAGACCAACTTGACGTTTTTCGCATGTTCGGCGACAGTTTGCGACCAGATGATTATGTCATCCAGATATGCATGGCATATTTTTCCGATCAGACCACGTAAGGCGATGAACATCCGACGTTGATGCGTGGCGGGAGCATTTCTGCCACCTTGTGGCATGACAGTCCACTTGTGCAAGCCTTTAGGTGTGTCGATCGCCATATATTTGATTTCGTTGGGGTGAATTCGAGTCTGAAAGAAAGAGTTTGTCATGTCAATCTTTCTGAATATCTTACCTTTTGCGCAGTCACGCAAAATCTCGTCTATTCGTGGTAAGGGATGATTGTCCAGTACGGTATTTGCATTTAACGCGCGGTAGTCGTTTACCCATTGTGGTAAGGCAGTGGGGTCCTTTTTAGGGATCAGAAACGCGGGAGATACAAACAAGCTAGAGGATGGACGTAATTGACCAGCAGCGATGTGCTGATTGAGGAGCGTGTCCCACGCTTCTTGATATTTCCGAGGCGTGTTGTAACGTCGACACTGTATAATCGTGTTAGGATCTTTCAAGGTAATGCGATGAACAATATCTGTGGGTAATTGGTCAATGTGCGGGATGTCTTCGGGGAAGCGATCCTCGTATTTCCGACGCATCTCCTTATCGAGACGTTCGAGGTGTTCTTTATTGGCCTCGATGAAGGCAAGCGTGTCGATACGTTTACATAGAAGTCCAACAATATTTGGTGATTCGCATACGGTGTCCATGTCGACGCGTTTGTCGATAAGAACAGATTTGAGCTCTTTAACGACATCTTTGCGGAGACGACGTATGTCATTGTATGTCGGGATTTGTACCGTCACTCGTGGTTTGTATTCTGGAGGGTTCAAAAGATCGTAGTTCGAGTCCTTGGCAATACAGGTGCGATGATTGTGATCTATAACGAGACAATTGTGATAAGAAGGGACCTCCGAGGAGGAGAGGAACAGCGAGATTCGGTGTGACAATCGCCCGTATCGTGCGTGAAGTCCAATCATTATTAACTGACGAGGGAGACAAAAGAACATATTCGGAGAAT
Organism: Suillus paluster; assembly: GCF_016628075.1. Taxonomy (NCBI): domain Eukaryota; kingdom Fungi; phylum Basidiomycota; class Agaricomycetes; order Boletales; family Suillaceae; genus Suillus; species Suillus paluster. The sequence continues at coordinate 40,336 of NW_024537739.1, read as the reverse complement.
GAAAAAGGGGAAGAAGAATTGTCCATGAACGCAGAATTTGCTTCTATCTTTCTATGCAGTCTACGTCTTCGCAAGCCGAGTCGTTCGACGACATTGCTGTCAATCAGAACTAAATGTGACCCGTGGTCAATCAAAGCCTCAATACATTCAGGAGAATCGGAGGAAGGGCCCATCAAGTGACAGGGCCACATAAGGTGGGCGGTTTCGAAAGGGGCTACACACATATTATCCTCGGAATCAGATCCGTCGTCGAGAACAGATGACGACATCACGGCTGCGACTGGTCTGATAGCGGCTATAGCTTTAGTCTTGGGTTTTGCTGTGTTGGCGTCCGACTCCGTTAGCGTCTTATAGGAAGATGCTTCAGGCGCGCCGTCGGGGCAATCCTTTGACTGATGCGAGACGTAGAATCTACAGCACTTAAAACATCCTCTATGTTTCATTAATAAGGTGCATTCGATCTCCGTTAGCGGTCCTAGACGAGGTGACGAAGTGTTGTATGATTTCGAGGATGAGGATATGGTTTTAACGGTGGAAGTCATGTTACGTTTAGACGATCTGTGTATCTCCTCAGCAATCTTCTTGTGAGAAGCTAAGTCCTCGAGACGTTCGTCGTCGAGGTGCTTAACCTCCTCAATCCAATTCTTCAGAGTGAGATCGTCAGCGAGTTTAGCTCTGAGTACCGGAACGGTGAGTTCATCGCAGAGATTAGCCTCGAGTTGGCTTCGTAACTTGTCGTCAGAGAGGTGCGTTGGGTTTCCGTAAAGTAGCGCGTTTAGGCTTTGGATGTCTAAGGCCCATTCGTAGAACGAACAGCTGCCTTGTTGAGAGCCTAAGACCTTCTTGCGTAGCTTCGTGGCCCAGTGACTATCGAGCCAAGCACTCCTGAGAGCGATCATGTAGTCTGCGAACGTTCCTGTGTCGAGTACCGCTCGTTGGGTCAAATACCAGGTGCGTAACTGTGGATCTGTCATCCCAGACGCTATCATTTTGACCTGATCAGCGGCATCGATTGACTTGTGTAGGAAGTACGTTTCGCAGGCGTTTTCCCAATCGCAGGCGACTTGTGGTGTGATTTCGCCTGTTGTGAGTCTGGGTGGTTTGTTGGGAGTGGATTGCTCAACGATAGCGGACTTAGTCATTTTGCGGGAGCGTGAGGGGGGTATATGCGTCGAATTTGTTTCTGAATCCGACGAGGAATCAGAATATATTTTGTGTGAGACGGCACGTGTATTAGATGTGGTGTCTGAAGGTATTGGTGTCAGGGGAGATAAGGATGGTTCAGGGGAGGGGTGTTGTCTATGGTTCCTTGCACGCTGTCGCGTGGTCAGGGACGTCGAGACGGTAGGTTTTCTTCTTTCGGAAGGCAGTTTGACGGGTCAGGGAACGGGCGGGTAGCCCGGCGGGTTGAGAAATAGTCGTTTAGATAATCCAAACAAGTTTCGTTTCTGTTAAAAAAAAAGTGGAACCTTGCCCGGGAGAACGACAAGGAACACTGAACGGATCGGGCGAAGGTAACAGGACGAAGCTGTGGATTCTTTGAGCGTTGTACTAATGAGTATGTGATGGTAGGTAGGAGACCCGAGTCTGCCCTTTGTAGTACAAGGATCGAGGAATATAAGGGGATGAATCATGTGAAGTGCGATAATGTAAGCATATGGTAAGCAATCGGCTTACAGCGACCTTGTTTTATGATGACCTCATCAATGACGTTCATGCACGATTTATGTCGCGATCACCTTTGAAAATGCCCTGCAGGGGCCACCTTGTGCAATTTTATAATCCGGGTTGTTTTCACGTGTCTCATCATGGCCTTGTAGCAAGCTCTCAACACGGAACAAAGTCCTAATCGTATTTTATGTGCAGTCGATGCCTAGCGGGGTTTATCCATGGCACCATGGGTAACAGCCCTTCAATCTTTGTGGCGTACTCCGTAAGAGCACCTGGAGTACATGTGGAAATATCAAAATTCACATTCAGCCCCACCTGGGTGCGTTAGCTCTGTCTTCTCACCCGGAGTTGATCCCTGAACTAAGGCACGTCCGCGTTTATGTTCTTCCAGAGTGGACAGGTAAAAGCCCGCTTAACGAGCCATGGGTTGTATTCAAGGCCGATTTTTCGCTCAAGCCTACGGGAGAGCTGGAGGTTGATTGACATGGTAGGCAATTGATTCGGAGAGAATATAGCCGTTTGAGGAACAATGTAAAAGGAAATTCAGCTTGCTTTGAATGTGTTGGCTGAGGTGTTTGGATGTATGGTGAGTTCACGATACTCTTCAAACGAATTCCCTGTGGTCGTTTCGCACTGTATATCATCTGCGACTTGTAAACTTGCGGTATTTCGCTTTTATTCAATATTGTCTCCAACAGGGTTTCATGCTTAATGCTCGTTGTTCTCTTTCCACACAAAGCCAACCCCGTCTAAAGACACCATACCCATTTGCACAGACCACCTACGTATTGTACGGCAATACGATACCGCAGCTGAACGCGTCCTAGAAGCAACACTAGGTCGCATATCCAAAGTTATTCAACAACGGTGATAGCGCTTCTCGTTATTACCCGCAATACTGTGGTGCTGACCCAGGCTCTCCCAACATGCCGCACGAGGAAGACAAAGAAGAAGTATCGGTCAGGGAAAACGTCGGGGAGGCCTGTGGTAGCAAAACAAGCACTGTTCTCCATTTACCCGATTTTTCTCGGTCATTACAGTATATTAGATGTATCATTATGACAGTATAGACTGAAACGTATAGAAGACATAGTTAACGACTGCATGAGAACAAAGCGCCAAAAACGTACTGATACTCATTTCTCTGCCAGAAATTGAAAGATGAGGTTTTTTTCAACCTATGGCACCACTACTGACGTAGCGGGAATGTTCCAAGTCACATTGTGTTTCACTTGAACTGCCTACTACTATGTCGTCCAAAAATATGTTCGAGTTACGTGACGAGTCTGTGACATCTGCGCCCGTCCTGATCACCAACTTCAAGTTAATCATAGCACCAAGGAAGAAGCCTACACCTTCTGCAGCTTCAGGTTCAGACTCATCTGCTCACTGGACCATCAAAGATACCTCCTGCCTCATCGAATATGTCATACTTCATCGTGCTGAAGGTGGAGATGGGGTCAATTTCAAACAGGCAACATTGACAGTCAGCGTTCTTCTGCAGATAGACAACATGCAATGTGGGTACAATCCATCGCTCCAAGCACCTGTGAAAAGTATGGGAAGAGTTTGGAATTATCTGATATTTCCATTGGTATAGGCACATCCTCCAGTGGAAGAAATACAAATTTATTGTAGAATGGCGCTGAAGACAATGCAAGTAGGATCCGTCTCTGTCCATGCATCTTCCTCCATGTTCCTCTTCGTTCAACAAAATGAACTCGCACTCACGGTCAACCAAGATCTGGACTCATTTGACAGGATTCTCACTACGTCCAACAGCAACAACCCCCTTCTACCTAAATACAACATCCTTCCGCTCCGCAGTCGACGGCCAAGCTTTTCACCCTGTATCCCCCGCACCGCCATAACATACAACATACGTCCAACATGCCATTTACCCAGTGCTTCCTTGTCGCACAATCTTTTAGCCTCAACAGGACGATAAATTCACCGGGATCATCACCAACGACATCATCCGCTTTCGCCGCATCGAGACGAGCAGAATTAATTCTGAACACTGGCCGCAGAGGCCCATTCTTGGTGATCAATTACTGCAGCTCGATATCGGCTTTCGGCATGAATACGAACCCAAGTTCGCTTATTTGCATTTCAACCCAGACACCCTTCATATGCAGGATGCATTGCCCACCAACGCGAGCTCCAAATCCACCAAAGGCATCCCAAGCCGGAACGTCTCGCCAGGAAGCTACCAGGCACGTCAAACCTTCGTCGTAGCATCAACAAACCATAACCACCCACGATATCAGATTCCACTATCAACCTCCTTGCTTATACTCATTGATGATGTTCCATATATGCAGCACGCAAACACTAGAAGCGGGATGGCCTGGTGAAGGCCCCGGTTTTGCAACGGGTAGTGTTGGTGCGGGTTTCTGATCTCTCGAGCAGATGCGCATTTCAGCGAAGATTGTGCCCCGAACTGCCTAGCTGGTAGATGAGCGCTGAGCTCCAAACGCATCTGCACCATTTGTCTTTGTCTTGGGGGGTTTGTGCGATGCGGAGCGCGTTGATCCAGGACCACATGTCCCTCGACCTGTGACGAACAAGTCTATGGTGTCTCAAAAGGAGCCTGGGAGTGATATGTCCAGAACCCGAGGTGCGTTGTGTTGTTCTGATTTACTTCTGTCACTGGTCCGTATTCTGAATTTTCCCCTGTACCTCCTAGAGATCACTGAGCTACGAACAGGCATGATGAACCTCCCAATCGTCCCCACTTATCCACCACACCTCCTCAGTCCTCACATTTCTCCCCATTCTCGGTTTCACAGCTAGATCCATTTTCCAAGGCGCTATCCATATCCGTCTACATTCCTTCGACTCTCCTCTCCTCCAATGAAGCTATTCTCTTTCGAATGCTTACTTTGGGGGCGTCGTCGAGGAGCTGCTTGTCGAGCAGTAGGTTGTGACTAGGTTTCCTTGGGCGGAGATCTTCATGGGCGGCGGGTATGGTTACATCTCGTGGTCTGGGATTTGTGGATATCCAGCCGATGATATTGGGAATGGGACAGATCTCCCTGGACCTTGGGCTTGACAGGGGAGGTCACGCAGCATTCCGATTCCGAGAGAGAGAGAGAGAATTTCTATATTTATATACCGCAACAAACAAGGTAAACTGTTAAGACGCGGTGCCCTGTTAGGGCTGTACTGGGGGATGTTGTAACAGGGTAAGGGGTGTAAGTATAGTACGAATAGCCAAGCGGTCCGCGTTTGAGAAGTTTCGGTGCGCGTATAAGTTCGTCCGGTGTCCAGGCTTTCCGATTCCTCGAGGCAGGTGCCACTGACCGGAATTTGTATCTTGAAACAGAAACAAGGAACGTGGTGACTTATGAAGATTCGTCAGACTTCAGTGCCAGTATGGCTATGAGTGTATCAGTTTCAGCGTGCAGTCTATGATCGTACCCGCCTGACACTGTCATTAGAGTTTCTAGGTTCAAGCTTACAACGAGACTACAAAACTGCATTGCAAGTATTTCATTCATATGCTATGTATTCAAGTACTTGTTTGAGATACACTCTATTCCAAGATATACATTGCTCGAGCGGCAGTGAAATTTGTTCAGAAGCATGCGCATTGATCAACTCGGCAAGAAACCACTAGTAAGTCACGCGTCGTGCTATCAACCATACTGTACCGATGCGAAAGCAGAAACACGACTCACTGTAGTTCACTGTCGCGACATGCCACTCAGTCTTTCACGCATATCCAGACAAACTACCATGCCGGTGAGTCACGGTTAAATCCAGGACGCGAACTACTCGTGCTCACGTCGCCATTTTCAGTCACACCGCCTGACCGCATGCATTTTTCTCCTAAGCAGCAGGCAGCCTGGTTGCAAGTGGGGTGACAACTATTACTGGTGTCAGCGTCGCTGCGACTGTCAATGGGGTTGGCAGATATTGATGCTGTCAAAACAGCAACAACCGGGAGGACGAAGTAGAAACGCATCGTTTGTAAGGATGTGATATCGGATCAGATAATTCTGAAGGGAACGGTAGGAAGACGGCTTGCTTTTATGTGCTGAATATTGTTATGGCAGAACTTCATGGCGATGTAGGAAGAACCTATCTTACAGAAAACGTAATTGATTCTTCCTCATATCTTCCTAAGATCTTGTGAACTTTGTTCAAGCACGGTTATACGGACAGTCCGACCATAACGTAGTTCGTGAACTATTAGTACTAACCACCAAACCCCCTTATTACCTCCGATAGGGTCAGTAAGAGTCCGATTCGAGATCACTGCATGCACTGACAAACATGTTGTCACTCTATGACAAAGCGAGGCACGAGCATAGTCTTAGAGTTTGGTCTTTGGACGAGCGGAAGAAGCCGTCGGCTCTTGTTTCCGCTCCTCCACTAGCAAAGTCGTCGACGGGTTCGTCGACGAGCTCTTTTCTTTTCTTTTCTTTCAAACTCTGCACTCTCGTTTCATCACTGCCCCGTGAAAAAACGGACCATGCTATGCGTACTCCAGTAATGTACGCAATTTCAGTAATCAGTATAGGCAAGTGAAATGATCAATTCATGTAATGAAATTTATAGGAACCTTCTATGCATAATCCTACAAACTTAGAGCACAGCTCTACTGAATACCATTATTTCTGCTTTGTTATCTTGGCATTAAAAATATTGAACATAACAGGTGCAGAAAACAAGTTTGTCCAATTTATGTTGTGAATGGATCATTGCAGTCTTTTTGATGCCTAATATGTCATGGAATACAAGGGAACCTTCTTTGTATAAAGCTACAGATTCAGAGCGCCATTCTGCCGGACACCATTATTTCCACCTCATTTTCTTGATATTATATGTGTTCCACTTTGCATTGGGAATAAGTCACCCAAGTCTTTCCAATGTCAACTTATGAAAGAATATAGAGGAATCTTCTTTGTATAAATCTACAAATTCAGAGCGTAATTTGGTATGACACCACTAGTTTTGTCATATTATCTCATTATTAGAATACTGAACGTATTTGGGGTGGGGTAAAACATGTCAATTTATCTGGTAGATGGACCACCATAGTTTTTCTGGCAGAATAGCTCAGTCTTTAAGTAACCTGTCCATTCAAGCATAAATTTGGTCTATCTAAGAGGTATTGCCAGGTTTGAATAGATGTGTGCAACTCAAACCATGAACATAAAATCAGTCGGGTCAGACAAACAGAAACATTGAGGATAGGATTGAGCATAACAAGAAGCTTGGTATGTTTGGAGGGCTTTGCCAGGTTCAAACAGATGTGTAAAACTTGTTCTATTGGACAGGCTTTGCCAGCTTTGAATGGATGGATGTAAGTCAATCATCTGGACAACTTCAGTCAGGAAAGTCAAGTAGAACCATTTGGGATATGATTGAGTGCATCAAAAAAATTGGTTCATTTGGAGCAATTTTACAGGTTTGAATGGAAGCACAAAACTTTTTCTATTGGAGGGGCTTTGTGAGGCATCACAAAAATATATATTCTGCGATGAGTATAATAAATAATATATGAGTATATATGGTGTAAATTACTTGATATTCTGGTGCCTAGTGCACTAAGGAGAGCCTCCCTTGTGTACTTGTCTCTGCAAACTCATCTGAGCAACTGAGAACCTCCCAAGCTGTGTTGTAGTGAGGGAAACCATACAAACTTTTCCAAACACTTTCCTGCAAGTGATGTGGAATGTTAGAGTATGATACATGACAATGATGAAGAATTTTACCTATTCCACCATTTGAGCAACTCAGTGATGCAGGCCTGAGCATCAGTTCCTGGTACAACCTCAAAAAAGTCTATAATGTTGTTGTAGAAATCATAGTAGTTGAAATCTCCATCAACACTTCACCAGGAGTTCACACTGGAAAGAGCAAATTGAAGCTATATGTCATATACCAGATCTGACCGCTCTGACATATTGATATTCACTCCGCCTGACCCTATACCTCTTCCGCCCTGTCCCCTTATCTGCTCCACCTTTCTCTGCTTGATCCAGTCAGCCTCCGCATCCGCTCCTGCACTTCTGCTCAACTGCCTCATTGGTCACCTTCTGTATAGCTTCCATCAAACTGGAACCTCTTTCCCATTCAGTACATAACCCTTACTTCCTGGATCACCAGCAATTCCTATAACCGCTCGATTACTGATTGTCACGAATTCCTAACACGAATCATTTTTCATTCCTCGGTTTTCCTTCGGCTATATCCCATAACCGAACCGGTCACGTGACACCGCCACCTTTCACACTATCACATCATCACCATGTCACAACTTCACCTCTTCACATTTCACCAGTCACATCTCCGATTGGATCCCCTAAACCCAGGGCTAGAACCATACGTTTTCCTATCACTTAATCTCCGTCTCTGACATCATTGCTTATACATCACGACGTCATACTACGTCATGCGCAGTATCGTACGATTCTTTCTCATTGGCTAATTATTTACAGACTCAGATAACTCCGACTCAATGTTATGTATATAGGTAGGGTAGTTAACGTAGTTCCTCTTTAGACTTAACCTCTTCGTTCCTACCTTGTGTAGACAGAGACGTTCACTCTCAATCTTACTCTTGCTCTTATCTTGACGAGTCCTAGTGGTTGTGTGAAAACCTTTACCATTCGGTGAACGTTGATCATAACACTGATCCATCATATACATATTGATATCCACTCTGACTTATGTTTCTGACTTATGTTTCTCTGTAGTTGTCATATACCGGATCCGGGTACCCCCAGTACCACCTATAAGCATCCCCACCCCTGGTCTGACCCCCTGTTTCCCCGTCTGCTCCATTCCTCCTTCCCTGACAATGCACGAAGTGCATCTCAGCAGGATTAGCCCTGCTACCTCTGCCCAACCCCGTTCCGCTTTTCTGACACTACTCCTATGTCCCCTGATCCCATACCCCTTCCATTCGACCCTATCTGGGGTTCCGCTCCTCCGCCCTATCGGTCCACCCAATCCTACTCCTACTCCCTCCGCTTTTCTGACCCACGGGGGTCCTTCAGTTCCGCTCGTATTCCCCCACCCAACTGTTAGTCTGTCCGACCGCCTCACCGGTCTACTCCTAGACTAGGAACCACTCAACTGGTCCTATCCCTGTTTAGTACCATAGTTCCGCTTTTCAGATCACCGGTAATCCCTATACCCTAGCGATTCTGATCCGTCGCATACATACTGTTCCCCGAGCCTTATTCTCATATGTCTCGGTCATCCTATTGTAATCCTGTACACTCAGCACATAGCCTTCTGCTATGCTATGCTCATCACTTAGAGTATATAAACATATGTACATTTGTCTGTAGATACTCAGTCTGAATATTACCTTTTCTAAGTCCTGCTCTTCTGTTCTTTGACTTGGGCCTGATCCTAGTCAACTCCTGTTTAAGCCGGCCTAGGGGATTGACTCCCTAGGTCGGCCATCCTCCGATCCTCCGACCCTCCGTTCCCCCGTTCCCCCATTCCCCTGTTTCCCCCGTTCCCCCGTTCCTCCGTCCCTCTGCTCCTCCGACTTCCCGTGCATCAGAACTAGACCCCGGACTCTCACATCCATCCCCTCCATTCTGCTCTGCTTCGGACTTGGTCCAAGCAGTTCCTTCCGCTCCACTTCTACTGTTGGTTCTGACCACAGTAGTCTCCTGCTTCCCTCCTGTTGGGCGGAACAACCCCCGCCTGACTCTCCCGTGCTCACCTAGTAGTCCGTCAGTCCTCCTTCGGAGGACCCCCATTCCGACGTCCTGTCGGAACTCATAGAACTCATGTTGGACTACATTCTGAAATTAGGGGCATGTACTCGGGTAAGGGGCGCAGCACATGAGCTGAAGCCAAGCCCCTCAGACTCCACTTTACCCCTGAGCACAGTCTTAACAGTAGTAATACTTACCAATTGTATACTCAGCACATAACCTTATGCTATGGACTACTGATCACTGCCTCCTCACATAGAAGTATATAAACATATCATGTGCATAGCTAGTTTCCTTAGTCTTAATATTACTTGTCTTCCCTCAGTTTCTACTGGTGGGAATTCTCCATAGGACTTTGCTCACTCCGGACACAAGTCCCGCCTTGTCATCACCTCTGCTCCTCTGCTTCCCCACTCCGACTTAGAGCCACACTCTAAGTTAAACTCCTTTGCTTCCCTCTGCATCATAAAACCAACCCCCTAGTCCCCTCTGCTCCGATCTACTTCCCCTGCTCCATCTGTTCTACTCCTAGTTGGTCTGCCACTAGCAAGCACCTTATCTCCTGAACCTCAAAGTGGACCGAAGCAGTCCACTCGTCCTATCGTCGGACAACGTCGGACCCACTCCAAATTTGGGGCACATACTCGGCTAAGGGCACAGCGCAAGAGCTGAAGCCAAGCCCTGACCCCTCTGCTTCTCTGTCTGAGCATGGTACCTAACACTATATCCACAATTATTTTCAAAAGGGAAACACCACAAAAAAGATTGTTGACAGGCCTGACAAGTTGTATATGCAATGGCATGTGGGGTCACCATTTTCATGCCAATGATATTAGCTATGCGACTATGGTTAGCTGTGTCATTCTCTCAGGACTGATGTCATTCATGTGATGTAATGACATCAGCACCATTGCCATTGCCATCAATTTCTTTGGAAGAGGATGGAGATGTAAAGACATGTTTAAATTCCTTCAAAAATGAGAGAAACAATACCCTTAACATAGCACAACATACTTTGAGCAGTAGACTTGAGTGAAAGAGACTGTCATATACCTGATCCGACCGCTCCAATATTGATATCTGCTCCACTTTCCGACCCCCTCCGCTCTATCCATCCTCCGCTCCGTCCAATCACAAGCCCACATTCCGCCCCTATGCTTTCACTCGACTGCTCAAACCGGTCCCCTTCCATAACCTCTCCATTCAACTGGACCTCTTTCCCCTTTTAGATATATACTTTCCCCTTCAGTACATAGACCCTTACTTCCAGATCACCGGTAATTCCTATTACCGCCCGATCACTGATCTGACGCGTACATTGATATCCACTCCAACTTATGTCTTCACCTGTGTAAAGTACTTACAAACTATATCCTTGGTACATAGCTTTACAACATAGTTATCCTGATCACTGCCTCATACATAGAAGTATATAACATATCATGTACTTAGATATTTTCCTCAGTCTTAATATTACTTGTCTTCTCGCAGTTACCTCTTGTGAGAATTCTCAGTAGGACCTTGCCTCCTCTGGACACAAGTCTCAACTTGTTGTCACCTCCGACCCTCCGGTCCTCCAACCCTCCGCTCCGACTGAGAGCCATGCTCTAAGTGCTCCCCTTAATTCTCCGCCCCTACCAATATTCCCCTTATCCCTTTCCCTATCCTCTGCATTATCCTCCGCCTTCTCCGCTCCGCTCCTAGTCGGCTCGCCACTAGTAGCTCGTACTCCCCGACCCTCAAAGTGGACTGAAGCGGTCCACTCGTCCTATCGTCGGACAACGTCGAACCCACTCCAAATTTGGGGCACATACTCGGCTAAGGGCGCAGCGCAAGAGCTGAAGCCAAGCCCCAACCCCTCTGCCTCCTGAGCTGGCACGGTACCTAACAGAGACCTTTCTCAATGTTGGCTGAATCAAATGAGTAGTCTTTGTGTCATATACCAGATCTGACTGCTCTGACAATATTGATATCCGCTCCACCCGACCCTATACCCTTTCTGCTTTCCCCCCATTTCTGCTCTGCATGTCTCTGCTCAATCCAGTTGGTCTCTGCATCTGCTCCTGTGCTCCTGCTTGACCGCCTCGTTGGTTACCTTCTGTATAGGTTCCATTCAACTGGAACCCCTTTCCCCTTTGGAACATAGCTCTTACTTCCCAGATCACTGGTATTTCCTATAACTGCTCAATTACTGATCCATCACGTACATATTGATATCCACTCTGACTTATGTTTTCCCCTGTAGTAATACTTACAAATTGAATACTTAGCACATAGCCTTATGCTATGGATTACTGATAACTGCCTCTTTACCCTCCTACACAGCCCACTCCACTGCCATCACTCCTGAAGCCAAACAGGAGGCCTCCACTGAGGCAAAAAAAATAGGCCATGATCCTCCCATGCACAGGAGTTCCACCTCAATGCTGCCACTCTCTTGAATCCAACTTCTCTTAGACCTTTTATTTCTCTTTCCAACTACTCCAACATTTCTGCTTTTCCCACTCTCTTAGATTGCAGTTCTTCTCATTGTTTTATAGAAACTAGTTTTATTAGAAAACATAAAATCTCTACATACACCATTCCTCCACTTCCACTTCATTTGTTTGCTGGTACTTCTAATGCTACTATTACCAAAGCAGTAGATTTACTTATCTGCTTCCCCTCCAGCAAGGTCACATTTGACATGTTCTACATAACTCCTTTGGATTCATCTTGTTTTATCATTTTAGGATATAGCTGGCTCACCCAACACAATCTGTTGATTGACTGGGTTTTGGGCAGCATACAGTTCCGACTGACATCTCATGGAATGCTATTCCCCCTGACGTCACCTCCTCCAGTTAAGGTAGCTCTGCCACCTCTGACCTCACCTTCTCCCCCTCTGCCTGATAATACCCCTCCTAACATTTCCCTGATAAATGCAGTCACCTTTTGTCAGGCCTGCAAATTAGAAGGATCAGTACAGTTCAGCATTTACCTCCACCCCACCAGTGTTGGCCTCTGCTCTGCTACTCTATTGTTGGAGCCAGTCAATTTGGCTGGCATCCCCTCTGACTATCACAAGTTTGCAGATATTTTTGATAAAGGCAAGGCCAGCGAACTTCCTCCACATTGTCCCTATGATCTCAAGATTGATTTGGAGGACATAGCCACCCTGCCTATCGGCACCATCTATTCCCTCTCCCCAGTCGTGTTAGGTACCGTGCTGACTCAGGAAGCAGAGGGGTCGGGGCTTGGCTTCAGCTCTTGTGCTGCGCCCTTAGCCGAGTATGTGCCCCAAATTTGGAGCAGGTCCAATGTTGTCCGACGGTAGGACAATTGGACCGCTTTGGTCTGCTCTGGGGGTTGGGGAGTAAAAGCTACTAGCGGTGGGCTGACTAGGAGCGGAGTGGAGAAGGCGGGGAGTGATGCAGAGAGGGGATAGGAGCAGGGGAATGTTGGTAGGGGCGGGAAAGGCAGAGGATAATGCAGAGGGGCGAAGGAGGATATTTGGTAGGGGTGGAGTAATAAGGGGAAGACTTAGAGCATGGCTCTAAGTCAGAGTGGAGGGTTGGAGGGTCAGAGGTGACAACAAGTTGAGACTTGTGTCCAGAGGAGGCAAGGTCTTACTGAGAATTCTCACAAGATATAACTGCGAGAAGACAAGTAATATTAAGACTGAGGAAAAATATCCAAGTACATGATATGTTATATACTACTATGTATGAGGCAGTGATCAGGGTAACTGTGTAGTAAAGCTATGTACCAAGGATATAGTTTGTAAGTATTTTACATAGGCGAAGACATAAGTTGGGGCGGATATCAATATGTACACGTCGGGTCAGTGATTGAGCGGCAATAGGAATTACCGGTCATCCAGAAGTAAGGGTCTATGTACCAATGGGGAAGGTATATATCTAAAAGGGGAAAGAGATCCAGTTGAATAGAGAGGTTATGGAAGGGGACCGGTTGAGCGGTTGAGCAGAAGTGTAGGGCGGAATGCGGACTTGTGATTAGACAGAGCAGAGGATGGATGGGGCGGAAGGGTCGGAAAGCGGAGCGGATATTAGTATTGGAGCAGTCAGATCAGGTATATGACAATATACCACAGTAGTTAGACCATGTATTCTCTAACTTGATCTTCACTTGTGATATACAACTCTAGTATCTGCTTTGATCCTTCAGTCAGTCATTCTGGATGAACAGCCTTCATTCAGTCTTCCATCGTCTCAGTGCTCCATGAAGTGGACACGAGATCAACCCTATCAAGTGCATTGTTGGAAAGCCGGGCTTTCCCATAACACCTCAGGGGCGAGTGCGTCAACATTCAAGACTGCAGAGACAGTGAGATACAGCCCCATGTATAAGACATGTTACGTACACCAATTGGAAGCCTGGTTCATCTCATACAGCAATTAGCAGCAGGTGGAACAATTTTCAGTTGGTCTGTGATGGCAAGATAAGAGCAATGTGCGCTCTTTGTGCAGATGACCACTAGCCCTCACAGGCAAGTCCGGAATCACATGTGAGACCCAAATTACAGGTGCTGGTCTTCTTGTACACTGATAGCCGTGGGAATAAGAGATGTAGGTCAAGATTGGGACTATGGAACTCAAACCCTAGGAGCTGCATCAGTGGGTAAAGGTCATTGTATGAAAGGCAAGTTAGATGATGGACAGTGATGCGAGTGCGATGATGGCAGGATAGATGTTGGTAGTGTGGATAGCCCATTCTGTCGAGGGCATCAGATATATTGATCGAGCGATGATGTGGCTGACTGGATGGCATGATAGATATCAGTCAACAGACAAATTCACTACATGTGGTAGTTACCAGTAGTTAACAATTGATCAATTGCATGGAAGATGTCGAGCCTTGTTCAATGGTATATTCTGGACTAGCCAAGTAGTAGATTCAATGAATGGCCTGAAATCAATGGTAAGAGAAAGCGAAGATATGCACCATGCCCTTGTAGCCTATGATGCTGGGCCGGACATGTGGTCAGCCTCTCCTATCCTTGTGCACATGTCTGTTGAGTTCAGTTGGAGAGTGATCTTCCTTGGCCCTTCATCTTGTATTCATAGCAGAAGGCTCATCATGGTCAAAAGTGGCACTCACTTTGGCAGGTCTCATTTCCATGTCAGCTTTAGTGTCAGTCACTAGCATGATTTGTCCTTCTTGCAGTCTGCAGTGGATGTAAGTATTGTGTTCAATTGCTTCAAAGCAGTGGACTTCATGAACAAGGTCTGATGGAAGTGGTTTATTCAGCTGGTTCAGAGTCATGGGTTCAGAGATACACAGACCCTCATGCAAATGAGCTCATAAAGCTGCGACATAAGCACCAAAACCACCTTCATGTAAGTTGACTAGCACACTCAGCAAAGTCTTACCCTGTGCTGAGTGACCCATCACAGCAAATGCAGGCTGTATTAGTAACTGAAGTCGAGTAATGCATATCTTGTGCTCAATGCCTTGATCATCTTTCAACAAAGTAGTGAACCTCTAACTCACAGGCACAATAGGGAAACACCCTGCAGGAAAATCTGTCAATCTGACTCTGGATCCAGGAAAGTGAACAATCATGCATTTAACATGAGTCAGGCCCAAAGGACATTTAGTGGAGAATATATGTCAAACCAATCCTTGAGACCCATTGGTGATACCCAGGTCAGTTGAGATATTGTGAACACGTAAAATGACTGGCATTCCTACATACAGTGGGATACAGCCAGGCAATGAACGAGAAACCTTAGCTGAGCTGAAGTCCAACTGAATCAACTGAAGTCAGTGTCAGTGACTTGTGGGAACATTTATCCAATGCATTTGCAAAAATGATGTTCTGTGTAGGACATGAATCCTCAGCCTTTCTAGCATTCAATACCTCTCAAACTGCATTGCTGGCAATGATGGCAGCTGCATCATGATTTCCAGATGCAGTGTTAGAGACCGTGCTCAAATGGAGAAGCAGAGGGGTTGGGACTTGGCTTCAGCTCTTGCACTGCACCCTTAGCTGAGTACGTGCCCTGAATTTGGAGCAGATCCAATGATGTCTGATGATAGGACAGGTGGTCCGCTTTGGTCCGCTTGGTGGGTTGGGAAGTAAGTGCTGCTAGCGGTAATCCAACTAGGAGTGGAGTGGAGAAGGTGGAGGAAGTTTATTGGGATGGAGGGGAGTAAGGGGATTGATTGGTGGAGTCGGAGAGGTAAGAGTGAATACTTAGAGCGCGGCTCTAAGTTGGAGCGGAGGGTAGGAGGTGACGACAAGGTAAACTTGTGTCTGGAGAGGGAGCAAAGTCCTATGGAGAATTCCCACTAGTAGAGACAGCGGGAAGACAAGTGATATTAAGACTGGGGAGTAGCTAAGTACAGGATATGTTTTTATATACTTCTATGTAGGAGGCAGTGACTAGTAGTCCTTGGTATGAGGCTATGTACTAAGTATACAATTTGTAAGTAGACACAGGTGAAAAACATAAGTCAGGGTGGATATCAATATGTACGCGTCAGATCAGTTAGTCGAGCAGTTATTGGAAGTACCGGTGATCCAGGGAGTAAGTACTATGTGCAAATGGGGAAAGTATATACCTAAATGGGGAAAGGAGTTTTACAGTAGAATGGATGATGCATAAGGTAACCAATGAGGCAGTCGAGCAGAGCTGTAGGAGCCGATGCGGGAGCTGACTGGGTCAAGCGGAGGGTGGATGGAGCAGAGGTGGTAGGAAAGCAGGGAAAGTATGAAGTCAGGTGGAGCAGATATCAATAAGCGGAGTGGTTGGATCAGGTATATGACACACAGCCATGTCCACTCCATTGACATGATTAGCGGACTTAATCACACAGGAATTGAACAGCTCAAGATCTTTGAATGTGCACTGTCTAGTGCAAAGGCAAGTCACAGCATCACCATATTCAGTGTCCATTTTCATTTGCTGTTGCTCCTGGAGGCTTACAACTGTTTTAATAGTTTTCCATGCCATCCTTCCTAATCATTTTTTTAATCTCATCATCTGTTTGCCCTGCATACCATGAAATTGGCATATACAATGCACTAACATCATTGTGACAAATGGAGGGTTTGACTTGTTTTACACCTTGATTGAAAACACTCTGCTGTACAAGTGGGTTGATAGGACCACCAAACCACACTATGCATTTGAAAGCTCTGCCCAGTGGTTCACAAGATTCAAGTTTCAGGATCTGTTTATTACCATCACCGAGGCCAAGATCAACAGCTTGTTCAAAATCGTTTTGTGTTCCCCCACCACTGCAGATATGTTGTTTATGACAGCAGGAGGTTTTGGTATGCTGTATCCTGAATGGACATTGAACAACATTGCAGTTGTCAATTGGACGATCCTTCGAGGAAATCAAGATTACAACAAGATTGGATGCATACGTCACAACGGATTTGTGTGCCATGATGATACTAGCTTCATGTTGGGAGCATGTGGGCAGCTCTGTCCTATGCAGTGGTGTTATATTTCGGACTTTGGGGAACAGTCCCTGGTCATGGACTGGGATGCACACTTTTCCTTAAGATCTATGATCAGGACATCCCACATGATATGGCATCTTGTGGAGCATTGTCACAATGGCTCTTGTCCATATAACCCCACCAACAATACTCAAGTAGCAATTCTCCCACCCATACCTATCCCATGTGACCTAGCAACTATTCAGGTTCAGGAGGCACACATAGATAACCATACACCTGTGTGTTTTACTCAAAAATTGTTCCACGTTCATGCACTAACATTGGCTTGACACAGCACTATGCAGACAGATGACAGGTGTTATTATATGCAACACTTGCTACAGCTCCACACGTTGTTTCTGTCCCCCTGCATGATGGGGTGACACAACTCACAAACATATCCCAACTGGAAACATCACATTGGCCTGATTATCTCAAGCAAGACAAGTTTATTGCCCTCACTGGCTGCTTGTGGAAAACTTTCAACATGTTGCCTGGAGCTTCCGACACACCCTGGGAGCATGGCTACACCATCATCCGTGAGGATCCATGAATGTATCCTCCACCAAATGCTTTGATTTGTGACATAGCTTGCATTCCAGATGTACGTGATAATGTCACCGGCAATGTTTTGGTCATCAAGCATAAGAAGGGGAACAAGCACAATATTGTCAACATGACCAAGGAAGACACAAACATTGTTGACTTGCTCATCAGAAGGTTAGTTTTGGTTTTGCAAGATTCACTGCAGAAACAACTTTTTAGTTGGACACTAACCTAAGTGGGATTTCTCGGAGATCCCAATGTAAAATGTACCCTGTTGCTAAGTGGACACAAACACAACTTGCAGAATTTTGGGGATATTTGATGTTCAAAACAGAGGTACGGATTTGTAGCAGCAGCCCTAAACAGACCCTATTCAGAGGACTGTCATCACAACTAACCAGACCACCTTTGACTTTGCAAGACAGCGTCTTTCCTCACTCAAAACCACGTCTGTTTTTACCAGTGTGTTGTTTCCCAACCCTTTCCCAACCCTAGGCTCCTTGGTGCCAAAAAGTATGTCTTGCACCCTTTTTTTCTAAGTCCATCAGATGCAAACTCAACTTCATCCCAAGGCCTCCCCTTCCTCCCTTCTTTCGCCCACATAGCTCGCCTCTTCCATCACCCTCACTTTGCATGTGTATATATGCACCTGTTCCGTGCCTGTTTGCTGGTGTGATCTAAGTGTGTATCTTGCCACACTTGGTTTAATGCTGGCATGACACCACAGAAGCTGCTCTATAATTCAGTGAGTCAAATGTCTGATGTTTTCGAAAATATCCAATAGGTCTTACAATCACTCCAAGCTCTCCATGTGTACTCTGCTGCCCTCGACTGCATCCACAACAACCTGCCATTTTCCTGTACGAGGAGGGGGTAGTACGAGTGGCACTGCAAATGGTTTGTGTCACTGCTGCTGCCTTTGAGTTTCTTGACCTAACTGGCTGCCAGGATCACTGTGCCTTCATGTCACATATGGTTCGTTTTGCTGGTGCTGGTGCTGTTGCCTTTGACTTTCTTGAGCTAACTGGTTATTAGGATCAGGTAACCCAGCCCCACTGGGGTGTCTTTGTGCACTCTGGGGCAAGCCATACATTGCTGTAGGAGGGGAGGGGAACAGTTAGAAGAGCGGGAAGGATGATCCCATTTTTCTGGGATGTATGGCGGATCCATAGAGGTATGTAATCATGCTCTAAATAGATGGGATTTCGCTATTTTAGACATTCCAACCTGACATGATACACTCACTAATCATACACAAACCTGACCAGGGAATAAGACCTCCATAGCCTAAGAAGAGTCTGTACTATGTTCAAATCCATACTCTGGTTTGGGTATGCAATCTCATGCTTTGTGTACTTTGACAAGTACATTTTGATTATATATCTGTACTACACTTTGCATCTGTATATAGGCCCTAACCCTACCCTTTCTGCATGCAGTGTATTTCCTCGTTTCCCCAGTGACTGATACTTGCTGACTCTGACACAGTGCCATTCATACATCAAATTTGTGAACTTGAGGGGTAAGTCGACAATCACTCATTATGTCGTGGCACCTGATCAGATTTCTATTTGGTCTCAGATCAGTGACACTCTGGATTAACTTAAGTTAGGAAATTCATTATCTTGTGTTGGTAGATCATAGACTCAAGTGACTTCTTTGGTCACTCAATTGAACATCTTTTTAACATGCCATTCATTGTACACGATAGGCCATAGTATCAGGCTGATTGTCAATGATGATAATATCAGACTCTGAACCTGTTATGTGTGAGGACTGCTGTCTCCATGGCCTGTCAACTTCAACTTGAAATTGTTTTCTTGATAGCGAGCAATAGATGTTTCAATTTGCAGATTCAGTCACTTCTCTAGTACTTGGATTTATTATTCTGACTTGAATCTGTCGAGACAGCCCCTGTTTCAGGTGTCTTCAAACCTAACATCCATGAACAAAGATATCTTTGGCCAATCAGGTAGAGGCATGCAAAATTATGCAAAGACCGATGATTGCACTGGACAGGGGTCATTTTAACACATGCCTTGGTCACTGATCAGGATGTAGTGGTTCAATGCATGATGTTTGACTAATCTATTCAGGAATCTGAGAGAATCAAGAAGCAGAGGATGGTTTATGTGATGGTTTCAGGCCTTTGTTAAAATTTGTCTTGCAATGTGCCATTATGTGTATCAGGCAGGTGAGAAAAGCATGTGCGCTTGATGATGTTTCATGCAATATGACATCTAGTAAGCCTGCCAACAAGACTTTGGCAGTGCAAAATGGTGTCACTTCAGACTTCACCAGTGCACTTTGCTGTCACATTTTGCATTGAATCCTTGATCATATCCAGGTACAACATATAGTTTCAGGAATGACACAAGGCCCAACAAGCTCTGAAGGTATCGTACAATTGAACATTTAAATAGTGTATCTGGCTGGATCTGATTGTTCTTGTGCAGAAATCCTTGTCATGGCAGATATGCAATCTTCCCAGTCCCCTTCGCCACAAACCACACATTAGTCTTCACCGTTGAGTTGGCCGCCATCACATAAAGGTAGCCCAGTCAATGAAAGTGCTAAGCTGACAACCTTCCTGCTATATATCTCATTACTTGCGAGTGTAAAATCCACAGGCGCCCTGATGGAAGAAGCTGTTGGGGAGAGGAACATCCCAGTCAAAAACAATCCTTGTCCTTTATCAGTACTAATGGGCAACAAGGCTGAGTACTGGGTAAATGGCAGTGGCAACCTCCTGCATCTCAAGTTCCCTGCAAGGTTAGACTTCCACAGCAAGTACAGCCACTTGGGACCCTACTTCAGCCTTCCAGACTCAGGTGTAAGTGTTTATCAAATATATTTTACCAGCAGGTCTGCTCACAGAAACTTGATGAAAGCTGGACTTGACGACCTTGAAAAGGGCCAGAGGTCACTTTGAGCTGCATTTTCTGTCACCTGATGGTGAGGAAAGCACACAATACCCCCAAGAAGCACTTGACATGTCACACAGGGTCCTTCAGACATTATCTACACTGACAACTGAAGTGGAAGATGTCCGGAATGCCTGTAAGTCACTTTAGATGCAACTCAAATTGGGTGGCTCATAATACTGATGTCATGCAAGTGGTGCCCCAGTCAGAGTGACCTGGCATGTCAGCATTCTTCCATGCATGTTCAGCGAATGAACAAGATAAATTTGTATTGCTTGTGCAGTCCAAGCCTCTGTTCAAAGACCTTCCCAATGACAATCAAGGGGCTGTCCCTTGTGTTTCTCGCAGCAACATAGGAAGTGTGTATTGGTTTGCATGAATCCATCTGTATATCAACAAGTAGATTTGCCCACACAGGGTTCAAAGAGTTGCTTAGTCTAAGTGTGTTGTTGTTCGATCCGCTGTGCATATCTGTTAATAAATTTCCACACAGGCAAAGCAAAGAAGTTAGCGCAATCAAAAGAGGAGAAGTCAAGCTCGAGCAACAATGGACATAACACTGCATCAGGTGCGATGATTCAACTTGGCTGCACCATACACACAGTACTGACAGCTATATATTCAGAAGTCGTGCGTATACATGACCTGTATGACCCAGACAGTCGCTACTCCAGTTTGGGAAGCCTGCACAATACCAAGGTTGAGTGTCCTGACATCCAGGACAGTCAGGGTGCCCTCATTCACCCTCGGGACTACAGGACAAAGTTGCAGCAAGCGCACTTTGTTGAGGTTGAGGTATATCTTGTAAGTCTGACTGTACGTGGGGATTGCAATCAGATGCTCATTTGCCCTTCACAGGTGGAGAATTCCTGCCAAAACTAAAATCAACCAGATGATAAGTGACTGGGAGAAATTTGGTTCGTGCAATTACCAAATTATCATGTGGTGAATGCAACTGCTGCCATGCACAGTGTACTTGAAGCCTGCTGTTTTGGACCCAAAGGGGAAGCAAAAGGCATCAGAGGAGGCCAAAGGGTAATCAGCCAAGAAGAGATCCACCGTTGTCAGTGACAACATGGATATCAACTTCTGAAAGGTCATTGAGCGGTGTTTATACATATGAGTTTGGAGCGTGACAACATGGGAAATTCACATTGATGTATGTTGCACAGAAAAACATCTTCTGTTACAGGGACCCTCAAACCCCTATCGTCTCCACCAAACATTGCTGTCACAACCGTGTCACAACATGTGACAGATGACATCACTGGCATGTGACTAAACTGCAGAGCACAGCATGACAGCTGTTGGATCATGACAGCTCTAGACTGGACCTAGACCGGGATCAATAGAAGCCGTGCGCTTCTCCCTTATTTCCTCTACCAATACACTGGTAACGACTATCACTTATCGCCTTATCACTTATCATGACAGATAGCGTTATCTGACTTGGACACCTACCGCCGTGCCAGTACTATACCCTGGACCCTTACCATTGAACCAGTACTCTTATCTCTGAGTCCTTATGACTCACATAGACGCTTACCTAGTTGGGACACTTTCTGGCTACCTAAGCCTACCCTGAACTCATAGGATGATACCTATATATACCACTGTAGTTAGACCACATATTTCTCTAACTTGATCTTCACTTGTGATATACGACTCTAGCTTCTTCTTTGATCCTTCAGTCAGTCATTCTAGATGGACAGCCTCCATTTAGTCTTCCAACATCTCAGTGCTCCATGAAGCAGACATGGGATCGACCCTATCAAGTGCACTGTTGGAAAGCCGGGCTTTCCTGTAACATCTTCAACATGATGCTGGTTTGAGCAATGGCACCTTCAACACAGGGCAGGATTTGATTGTGACAATGTATTCACACCTTCAACATGGTGTGCAAGCACTTCAACTTGCGTTGATCAGCAGGAAATGGATCTTCCAGGGACAGTCCGTGAATGACCAAAGACCCACATTCAAATTTGAGGATACTGAGAATATAATGTGAGTCTGAAAGGTTGGACAGCAGCTCAAACAGAAAATAAGTGAGGCATACATCACTTACAAGACAGGAGCCCAAGGCCTGCAAACATGAAGTGCGTGCACGAATGTGGACAACCAAGCCATTGCACATCTTGGATCAGGATCAACTATTGAGCATGGGACAGCCATTCAATGGCAGCCTGCAAATGGCATCTGACAAAGTATCAACAGAAAGCTTGCACAACCGTCGCACAAGCACTTCAGTTGAAAGTGACATCCATGGAATCTGAGAAAGAGGGGGAGACAGAACTGCATAAGACACGGGCAGAGGATGCCGCAATGCATCAGCCACATGAGCACTGAAAATATTCACAAAGTGCACAGAAAGGAGAGGTAACAGGGAGTGCCCACATGGCAAGGGTAACTCAATGTCTGACAGTTGATCAACAGCAGAACCAGGCAATAAAGCACTGAATGCAGACCAGGCAGTCTGAAAGGATCATAGGATCTGCTGCACATGTTTGGCCTTGGACACACACTTGACTTTGGACCCAAGCAGCAAGCTACACTGGGCAAGGATGGGGACAGAAAGGGAAGAGAGGATAAGTGATAACATATCATCAGCATAGGAAAGCCAAGATGGAAACTGATCCAACCAAAATGCAACAGAGGATGCTACACTGTGTGTAGAAGCGGATGCCAGCTTGCACAAGACATTGCAGTGACAATAAATGGGACTCTTGAACTCAGTAGGAGACATAAAAACAGAGGAATTGCTTTGATGAATGATCACAGATACACCATCAAAGGCAACACAGCCGGTAAATGGCAAGGAACAAGCAGGGCAAGAATCACAATGGCTTTGAAGAGATGACAAGAGCCAGGAACACAATGATTGAGGAGTTTCATGCCAAATCACAGGCAGATCGCTTCTTGGACCTACACCAAGTGGCACCCCTACCAGGACCCCGGAAACCAATTTTCAACATCGCGCTTGATAACGTGCTCAACGCCCAATGGCATCAACCAAGCTCCCCAAATCTCTTCCAACAACCTAATATCTTTGAAAAATCCCCATGGCACCAGGCGGTTCTGCCAGTCCAACCATCCTGGTGACTGTGGAAGCCCGGGCGGCATGCAAAACCACTGCAAGCAAACCACTACTGTCCGTCAGCAAGTCTATAGCAAAACACATCTCAGGGTCAGGCATCAGAACGGACATAACCAACACGACCACAGCAAAGAAGATCCTTACCACTCACGGACTGGTTCTACCTACAGTGGGCACCGTACTCAAACAACTTGCTGTGTCTATCTTTGAGCTCAGTATCTCCACTAACCTAGGCACCACCTACACAGAGATACTAAGGGCATTTGCTATCATTCTTCACGACGCAGAACAATCAATGGACATGACCAACATCATCAATAGAATAGAGAACCTCATTGGAGGCCTGCTCACCACCCTAGAAGAAAAGGCGGAAGAACTTGCAGAAGTCACAGAAAAACACAAGAACGCACTGGAAAATGCAGTATTAGAGGTGCATAGCAATCTAAACGACTCAGCTGCAGGAATAGATAAAGTCACGGAACATGCAATGCACATCATTAACCAACAAGTGCACAATGACACAGTGCAAATCAGGTCTGATGGACCGAAAACATATGCCACAGTGACCAGAATGGGAATCCCCACCCCACTGACCAAAATTCTATCACACAGTGAAGGACAGTCTAGACAAATACTACTGGACAGAAGATCTCTCCTCATGGACGACACCCTCAAAGACTTAACCGAAGCACAACTGGTATCAAAGGCAACAATGGCTCTTGAATTGATGAGAAAGGACAATGTCGCAGCTCCACAAGAGCTAGTCTTCCTCTCAGCTTGCCGCCTGCCCCACGGAGGGATCTTATACGAGTTAGAGTCGCCTGCCTCCGCCCTGTGGTTCAACACCCCAGCCAACCGCAGCAATTTCCTAGAGCGCTTTGGCATCAACATCATCATCAAGGAAAGATCATTCCACGTACTGGTCGAGAACGTCCCGATCTTGTTTACCCCAAACAACCCTGCGGCTACAGTGGACATCAAAAAGAAGGTGGGACTCAAACCGGGTAGCATCGTGAAAGTGAGGTACATCAAGCCAATAGCGAGGCGCAACCCAGGACAGCGGACAGCCCATACAATCTTCACTTTCAACAGCAGAGAAGACGCCAACCAAGCTATCAAATTCGGTCTCTCAGTAGCAAGTAAGAAAGTATATGGCAGGAAGCTCATACCAGAACCGACCAGATGTCTCAAGTGCCATTCTTTTGACAGCAACCATGTAGTGGCAGAATTCCCCAAGGAACAGGACACTTGCGGAACGTGCGGAGCACAACACTGGACTGCAGAGTGCAGAGTGGACGACCCCAAATTCTTCTACTGTTCGAACTGTGACATCCACGGGCACACATCCTGGAGCAGGGAATGGCCAACGTTCATTCGAAAGTGGGAAGCACACAAGAGAAGAAATGAAGAATCTAAATACCGATTTTTCCCAACGGATGATCCACTCACCCGGGAAACAACAACGGACAGCTCAAACAACTGGCACGACCCCAACGTCCGCAACAACAACTCCCCGCCCCCAACACTCGTCAACCAATGCCATCCTCCCCCCCCATCGTGAAGTGGGACTCAAAGATGGCAAACTGTCAACCAAAAACACCAACCCCAGCAACACTGCCAATCCACCTGCTTCCCAAACAACATCCAAATTGGCACCCAGACACGTCTGACGGACACCTGGAACCCAGGCCTACCACAACAAGATGCCGACCTACAGCGGAGCGGAACCCAACCCCAACCTAGCACCGAGACCAATGCCAACTCTCCTCACAGTTCGACACCATCACCAACCATGCACAACTCGGAAGGTCCTATCGACACCTCAGGCTGGGACTAATGCCAGTACAACCTATTGAACCCCCAGAGAGGACAGATTTCAAAATATGGCAACAGAACCTATGCAAATCCACGAACGCCTAGGAACACATGTTGAAAAACCTGAATCCTGAAACCTACGACTTAGCATGCATTCAAGAACCTTACCTTAACCCTGTAAACCTCGCTAACGCTTCTAATCTCAGACGTCACTGGGATATATTATACCCATCAAATCATCACGCCAACCCAGAGCGCTCTCAAACCATAATACTAATCAACAAACGCATCTCCAAAAACATGTGGCATATTGTTCCCATTAACTCACCGAACATAATGGCCATAGATCTGACTGGAGTGTTCAGCAAGGTACATGTCTATAATGTATATAACCCATGTGACCATAACAACACACTACATTACCTTGAGCGACACATGCGTTCTGAGCAGAACGCCCGTCGCAGTAACCCCCAACCACTTGCTCAAGGCGAGCATGGTGCGGCTACCGAAAACATAATTTGGATGGGAGATTTCAACCATCATCATCCCATGTGGGAACCAATATCGAACAACCATCTATTCACCGCGGCAAATCTTGATGCTGCGGGTGTATTAATTAACTTACTTGCTCTGTATGACCTAGTCCAGGTCCTCCCCCCTGGCTTAACTACACTAGAGGCCTCCAACACCAAGAACCTAACACGCCCTGACAACGTGTTCTTCACAGCTGGACTGGAACAAGTGTTCACAGCGTGCAAAGTGGAGTATCAGCTAAGGCCTGTAGTCACTGATCACTTTCCAATCATCAGCTCCCTGGATCTCCAACCGGAGCGCATCCCAACCAATCCTCGACTGAACTACTAGGACATCAACTGGGATGTGTTAAATGAAGGTCTCTTGGAAAAGCTAAACACTATCCCCCCACCAATGAAGATCACTACACGAGAACAGTTCGAAGCAGCCTTCACAAACCTCACGCAAGTAATCTCCCAGGTAGTCAAACAGCATGTCCCGCACTCCAAACCCTCCCTGTATGCAAAAAGATGGTGGTCAAAAAACTTAGAGTTGGAACGCACAGCTGTCCACAAACTAGGCCGTAAATCCAGGGCCAAGTTAGCTCACCGCAATGACCCCATCCATGAGGAGTACTGAGTAGCATGGAACAAGTTTTCCAAAAGTATCAAAAAGGCAAAAGGAGACCACTGGAAGGACTGGCTTGAATCCTTAAAGCCATTGGGAGTTTGGAATTTTCACAACTACACAGCCAGTAACCCAGCTAATTAATTTCACACCAGGATTACGACCCTCAAACACCCAAATAATGTACAACAAAACCCAGCCCCTCAAGACAATGCAAGAAAAAGCGAACTTCTTTACGACACATTCTTCCGGCCACCTCCAGAAAATGAATACGTCGACCCTAACTATAATTACCCTCCTCCCATATGCAAATTTGAACTCATCACAAACCAGCAGATCTTTCGGGCGATTGCGAAACTCTCCCCACACAAAGCTCCAGGACCAAACGGGATCAGCAACTGCATCTTCACGCACTGCACAGAACTTTTAGTACCTTTCATGGCTCCAATATTCCGAGCAACGTTCACATTAGGAATATACCCAGACAAATGGAAAAGGTCGTCAACAATTGTTCTGTGCAAACCAGGAAGACCAGACTACAGTCTCCCAAAGGCATATCGCCCAATAACACTGCTAGACACCATGGCTAAAATTCTCTCATCCTGTGTCACTGACGACTTGATCTACATAGCAGAACAGAACAACCTCTTGGCATCAATGCACTTTGGGGGACGACCGGGATGCTCCACAATGGACTCCCTACACCTGCTCACAAAGTTCGTAATGGACGCATGGGCATCCAAAGAAGGTTTTGTTTCTCTACTGTTCCTTGACGTTAAAGCCACCTTTCCTAGTGTAGTGGTCAATAAGCTCTTGCACAACTTGAGGAAAGCAGGAGTACCAGTAGAGTATATCAAGTGGTACCGGAGATGTCTCCACAACCGCTCGACCTTTCTATTATTTGACGACTATCAATCTGATCTTTTCAATGTAGCCGACGGCTTCGATCAGGGATGCCCCCTGTCTCCAGTGGCATTCATTTTCTACAACTCCGATGTTTTATGTGTGGCTGACCCTGATCCACGCAAGGGTGAGCTCAGTCTAGGATTCATTGACGATATCGCCCTGGCTGCTAGGGGTACATCATATGAAGAATCTAACGCAAAGCTTACCCACATGATGGAGAAACCAGGAGGCGCTCTGGAATGGAGCAGGGAACAGAACACTGAGTTTGAATTGGATAAGACAGCGCTAATCTGCCTCTCAAGGAAACGCATAACAAGTACAACAAACCCCCATAAGCCAGAGCTGACACCAAGAATACCAATTGTGATATGTGACCACACGATTCATCCGTCACGCTTGCACAAATTCCTTGGCGTCATCATTGACAAGAACCTCAATTTCAAGGAACACACGTCTTACACTCTGGCGAAGGGAACAAAATACGTGATGTCATGCAATTGAATGATCCGCCTGACCAAAGGCATACAAAGTTGTCTGATGAAGAGTCTATACGAGGGGGTCGTCATACCAAAAATGTTATACGCTGCTGACGTCTGGTGTTCAGGACTTATCTCAAAAGGAAGAGGAAAATTACTCAATGGAAAAGGAGCACGTGGCTTCACATCACAGATGGCAAGAGTTCAGAGGATGGCAACTCTACTGATGACCGGGGGAATGAGATCCACAGCCTCTGATCTCCTAGACGCACACGCTAACATACTGCCGTTTCAACAGACACTCCAAAAGATATGCTTCAAAGCCACCCTCAGAATGGCAACCCTTCCCAACACTCACCCCCTGGCCAAAGGAATCAGTGCCACCTACAATTTCTGTGTGAATAGACAATTCGGGGGCCATAAATGCCACCCGTCGCTGCTACACAAACTAATGAACGAGTTCAAGATAGACCCATGCAGGATGGAAACCATTCTACCAACTCATCACTATCCCAAATGGGAGGCGGATGTCAACATTCAGATTGCACACAAGAAGGAAGAGGCAGAGAGGGAAGATAAGGAAGCAGATGAGGAGTTAAGAGCATACTCAGATGGATCGGTGATAGATGGGGGAGTAGGAGCGGCAGCAGTGTTGATGAGAGGCGAGGAGGTGTGGAAGGAGAGATATTTTCACCTGGGGAGTGACAAGGAGCACACGGTGTATGAGGGAGAGATAGTGGGAATGATCCTGGCAGTGGAGTTACTTTGCGAGGCTGGGGGGGAAGGAACAATGGCCTTGGGGGTGGACAACCAGGCAGCCATTCGTGCGGCAAAAGCTTTCAGCTCTCAACCCGGCCACTATCTCATAGACACATTCCATGACGACCTTTGCTCGTTACTACCACACGATGATGGAAGAAAACTCATGCTATGATGGACCCCTGGTCATATGGGTATCCCAGGGAACAAAGCAGCAGACAAGCTAGCAAAAAGAGCAGCACAGGGAGAAGGCTCGGAGAACCATACACTCCCAAAATCACTGAGAGTAAGAGGACAATAAGCAAAGATCCTACCCATCAGCAAGTCTGCAACACAACAGAAACTCTACGCAATGATCAAACATGAGGCGAACAAGACCATGCACAAATCCCCCCGTTATGCATCACTGCAAGTCATTGACAAATCCGCACCGTCCAAACACTTCACCAGCATCATCGAAAGTTTCCTGCACCGTCACAGC
This sequence comes from Suillus paluster, assembly GCF_016628075.1. NCBI lineage: Eukaryota > Fungi > Basidiomycota > Agaricomycetes > Boletales > Suillaceae > Suillus > Suillus paluster. The sequence goes on along the minus strand of NW_024537739.1, from coordinate 11,377 downwards.
TCACTCCTGTTTCAACTTAGAACTGGACACGCACCTCTCAACAAACACCTCTTCCGAATCTCCAGATCCCCAACGGCAACCTGCCAACAGTGCCACAAAGGCACAGAATCAGTCCATCACTTCCTCCTCACGTGTCCTGCCTACACTCGTCACCAAAACGTCCTGAGATTGGAGCTTGGTACGCACGCACACCATCTCAAACACTTGATCAACGATGTCAAATGCCTAAAGTCCATTTTCAAATGTATCACACACACCCGCAGGTTTGAAACAGTGTTTGGGGATGTCTCCCTACCAAAAGATGACGAAAAAGAGAAGTGACGGGAACCAAGGAGTCGAGAGGAAAACCTGCCAAATTGTATCCTTATCTTATCACCTTCAGCTGGTGTTAACTGTCCCCGCCCCAGCCAGGACCAATGATCGAGATCCATCATCCGCATCACATATGTAATCCCACTACAGTTCATACAGTACATATTGTCTACCATAGGGCGCTGCCCCAACGGACAATAAACAAGGATTCAAAAAAAACAAAATCACAGGCAACAACAGTGGAATATGCATACACTTTGATTCGAGAGCATGGTCTCCTTCATCAGCCTCCAAATGCTTCAATCCGTCAAATTGGCAGTATCACAAAGAATATAAATGATGTGCTAGGGAACGTGCTAGTGATCAAGCATAAGCATGGGAACAAGGGCTTCATCTTGAACTGCACTGATGAAGACATCAAAGAGGCAACTAACATCATCAAAAGGTAATGCATTCTATATACTACCATGCACCCAACTAACTGATGTTCAGCACCCTTGGGGTATCCGAATAGAGCTCACAGGCCAGTTCAGGTCCAGAATTAAGAGTTGATGCGAGGCACAGCACTGTATGAAAGGTTAAAAGTGTGATGGTGAAATTGCAAATAAGGTGCACCCTTGTATAAGAGCATTGACGATGGTGATATCATCAACAGCCATGTTGATAATATTATGCTTGTTGCCTCTGGGGTGTTTGACGACTAAGATGTTGCCTGTAACATCATCAACTGCATCTTCAATGAATGCCAGCTCCCAGATCAGCATGTTTGGAAGCAAATACACATCAGGAGTGTCACAAAAGAAAGTGTAACCATACTCTGGCACAACACTGCAAGAGCCGTGAATAACATTGTGAGTCTTACGGAACTTGGAAGTGAATACAATGAAGCGGTTGGTAGCAAGTTGATCCACCCAATGTGAAACTTCAAGTTGAGAGATGTGACAAAATTGGGCGACACCATCAAGGAAGCTTGGTGGTTGTCCAACGATAGAATAGCTTGTCTTGGATAAAGGATTGGAATACATCTAGAGTGCCTTGGGCAATGACAAAATTGATGTTGTTGGTAGTGGTGTCCTTGCCAGTGAACATCCTCATTGCACAGGAACCAGTGATAACAGCATGGGTCACATGCATCACATGAGCAAGTGCTTGAACATGATGGTGGACAAGGGGCTGGACGATACATGAGAAACGGGCATATAAGACAGTGGAACCAACTGACTGTGTATGTGTACTGGTGGCGCACCAAGCGAGAATGTCAGGGAGAAAGTCAAGATATCTGAATACTTCACGCATGAGAGTGGCTTCATGTAAAACTGAGACGTCCCTTTAAGACAACTCGGCCAGAGAATAAATAATGGTACTCACAAGAATTGACAGGAAGATACATATCAAGTACAAAATTGTCAACTTGAATGGAAGGGACGGGGACCACCATTGGGAAACCAGGGAACAATGGTCAACAGAAGGTACTCAGACTGCATTGTTAAAGGTGGGCTTTGCCATTAACTTGTGATAAAGTATTCAGTCTTCTGGGTCTGACAATCAGTAGTGATCGGCACATATGTCAAGCAACCATACTGCACATGAATTGAAACTGAAATAAGAGCTGAAATCGGGGAGACAAATCACAGATCGGGAAGTGTTCAACGATCAAAGTTAGCAACAGATGGCTCGCAACTCAATGTACTGCATGCTAAACAAATCTGAGAAAAAAGCAGACAGCAGGAGAAACAAATCATGGATTTAAGCGTATACACAAATTGGAAGAGTATTGAATATCCAGAGCACAACTTGAAGCATGTACAAACAGACCATTGTCAATTGAACAATGCACATGGTCTTTCAGCTGTGAGAACAAGTTTCCTCAGATGGAAAAATATTGCCCGCAGGTGGGGGCACTTTTTGTGTATTTAGGTAATTTGATCCCACATTCTCAAGTGATTGGCATTCAGCAGTAGGATGCCAAGTGGCGAAAAAGATAGCAGCATTCGCCACTTTAGCTGGCACAAGCAGCTTATAGAAAGAACAAAGGGAAATGAGGCTGATGTGGTGTTATGGTTGTCTGTGACACCTTTCATTTTCCTTTTCACCTTTCACATCTTCACCTCTTCACATTGACACCATGTCACAGTGTCACCATTTCCTGATATCACCCTATCTAGGGTTACTCTCCGACTTCACCTTATCACAGGTGCACACCCCTATTCATTGATCTGAGATCAATCTCGATCTATCCTTGGCAAGTTCTCGGATATTACTTACATGCTGATACCTAGTGTATTCTCACAGACCCTTAACATGCATACATCATGTGTATTCCCATGGACACTTATCTATACTTATATGGACATATTACCTACTTACCCTAGACCCTGGACCCTGACTTACTATTGTATATAAGCAGGTCATAGTCTTGATGATTCCTCATCTTGACCTACACTGGAATTACCCAGATACATCCTCTGACTACTAGTTAGACACTAGTGAATCCACCTTGATTCCTTTGACTTCTCTAGAGTGCCACCTCTAGTAGATTGATTGCCTTGAAACCTCCTCTGATTACCATCAGCATAACATGTGGGGCTTGAGATAGAAGAAATTTTTGAAAGGAGAACTGACAGTGAATGCAAACATGATCTCATATGTGGGAAGAAATTCCCAAAACAATTGAAAAAAATCAACAAATTAACAAATGTCCTCCCCCAAATGTGACCCAGCCTGTCTTATAAAGATAAGTATATGAGCTTGAGCTTTGGCCATACAGCTGCAAACTAAGAATTGATAGAATAAATGATAATGATGACTTGCCATAATTAAAATCAGGGAGTTGAGGAATTGGTGTGCACACACCATTACCAATCTTGTATCAATAGTGGTACTCAAAATAAGTTTCAAAACTTTTTGGAAACTTGGGTAGAGCACAGCTAAACCCTTCCAACACCAGCTAAAGGCATCAAAAAATCGGCCTCAATGGACTATGATTCAAGGTCAGGCCAGCATGGTGTAGCAGAGTTTTAAAACATGCCTGCTTGCCAATGTGTTTGTCATTCTGCATGACTTAGAGCCAATGCTCAAGTGCACTCAAGGAGAATGTATCCTCAAGAATCCACCCCCGAAGGACAACCCAATGCCCCTCCAGAAGCCCCTGGACCCAGGATGTCGATTCAATGGCAAAGCCAAAATGCCCTCACTGATGTCTTGGTGAACTACCTAACCACTCACCCCTCTGATTATAGGATCTTGTTCTATTCCAATGGGAAGAAAAAGATGTCTCCCATTGATGATGGCCCCTCTGGCAGGGACAAAGGCAATATCCATGGCATCATTGCCCACCTCATTTTTGCTGATCACATTAAGTATGGCCCTGCATACCATCACAACCAGAAGAAATTTTGTGATTCAGTCACCAACTGCATCTCAGGGTAAGCACACTCATTTTTTTTGTTCACACATACACTAATTAAATACATCTAGACTCAGAACAAGATACAAGAAGAACAAGAGCCAATTTACCGCCACAGGCGCTGGCATTGTGCCACTTGATGGGGCATCTGCACAAAATCTACTAGGTGAGTGTTAAGACCATGCTCAGGGGTAAGGCAGAGTCTGAGGGGCTTGGCTTCAGCTCATATGCTGTGCCCCTTACCTGAGTACATGCCCCTAATTTCAGATTGTAGTCCGACTTGAGTTCTACAAGCTCCAACAGGACATCAGAGTGGAGGTCCTCCGAAGAAGGACCAATGGACTACTAGATAAGCGTGGGAACATCGGGCAGAGATTGGTCCGCCCTACAGGGGAGAGTCGGAGGACTACTGCAGTCGGAGCTAACAGTAGGAATGGAGCAGGGGAGACTGCTTGGACGAAGTCCGAAGCAGAATGGAAACACAGAGGATAGAGGTATGAGAGGATTGGCCACAAGTTCAACGCGTGGGAAAGGCGGCGGAGGCGTGGGAAGTCGGACGAGCGGAGAAGGTGGCTGACCTAGGGAGTCAATCCCCTAGGCCAGCAAACAGGAGTTGACTTGGGTTGAGCCTAAGTCAAAGGACAAAAGAGCAGGGCTTAGAAAAGGTAATATTCAGACTAAAGATCTACAGACAGATGTACATATGTTTATATACTCTAAGTAAGTAGCATGGCATAGCAGACGGCTATGTGCTGAGTGTACAGAATTACTAGAAAGATGACTGAGGCATACAAGAAGGGAGTAGGAGTAGGATCAGGTGGACCAATGGAGCAGAGGAGCGGAGCTCCAGATAGGGTCGGAGGGTAGGGGTATGGTGTTGGAGGAAATAGGGGTAGTGTCAGAGGAGCGGAGCGGAGTCAGGCGGAGGTAGCAGGGCTAGTCCTGCTGAGATGCACTTCGTGCATTGTCAGAGAAGGATGGAGCGGACAGGGAAACAGGGGGTCGGACCAATAGTAGGGATGTCTATGAATGGTGTTGGGAGTGGCTGAATTGGGTATATGACAGTGAGTCTGTCATCCCTGGTTTTTAGTTATCGGCTGATTTATTTGTGTAGAAAAAGTTTGTGTGGACCTTCCATGGTACTCAGATCTGGATGTGATCTGGCACAGCAATCCCTCCATGGCAGAGAAGATGCACTCATCTAAGCCAGGCATTGATCATGCAGGTGCCCTGTATTCACTTGTTCAACCACATGGTGGGGCTGGTCTCTCCACACACTTTGGTGCCACCACTGGGGCTGGTTCCTCCATGTCCTTTAGCACCCCTGCTCAGTCATTACTCCCCCATATCCCCCCAACACTCAGCCCTCCCCCAATGCATATCCACTGCCCAGCACACACTTGCCCCCCAGTGCTTATCTACCCCTCAACGCACATCTGCCCCCCACCACATATCCTCCAACTGCATATCCTCCCAATGCATACTGCCCCTATACTGGCAATCCCCTAATTGATCCACAGCTTCTCCAACCTCCTACTCCCTCTGGTACCTCTCCTGTTCACCTTCCCAGCATTAATAATTCCCCTGACATCACTATTCATGATGATTTTGGACCTGCCAATGATAATGACTTGCATCCAGAGAGTGCTGGTGTCATATACCTGATCCGACCGCTCCAATATTGATATCCACTCCGCTTTCCAACCCCTCCACCCCATTCATCCTCCGCTCCGTCCTATCACAAGTCCACATTCCACCCTATGCTTCCACTCGACCACTCAACCAGTCCCCTTCCATAACCTCTCCATTCAACTGGAGCTCTTTCCCCTTTAGATATATGCCTTCCCTATTGGTACGTAGACCCTTACTTCTGGATGACTGGTAATTCCTATTACCACTTGATCGCTGATCTGACGCGTACATATTGATATCCGCCCCGACTTATGTCTTCGCCTATGTAAAATACTTACAAACTATATCCTTGGTACATAGCCTTACTGCATAGTTATCCTGATCACTGCCTCATACATAGTAGTATATAACATATCATGTACTTAGATATTTTTCCTCAGTCTTAATATTACTTGTCTTCTTACAGTCATATCTTGTAAGAATTCTCAGTAGAACCTTGCCTCCTCTGGACACAAGTCTCAACTTGTTGTCACCTCCAACCCTCCAACCCTCCGCTCTGACTTAGAGCCGTGCTCTAAGTCTTCCCCTTATTACTCCGCCCCTACCAAATATCCCCCTTCGCCCCTCTGCATTATCCTCCATCTTTCCCGCCCCTACCAACATTCCCCTGCTCCTATCCCCTCTCCACATCACTCCCCGCCTTCTCTGCTCCGCTCCTAGTCAGCCCACCGCTAGTAGCTTTCACTCCCCAACCCCCAGAGCGGACCAAAGCGGACCAATTGTCCTACCGTCGGACAACATCGGACCCGCTCCAAATTTGGGGCATGTACTCGGCTAAGGGCACAGCGCAAGAGCTGAAGCCAAGCCCCGACCCCTCTGCTTCCTGAGTCGGCACGGTATCTAACAGCTGGCCCATTTTCTGCCCCCCCCCCCCCCTCAACAGTAACAACATGATGGATGATGCAGGCACCCCTGAGAGCTCTCCCCAAGCCACGGGGAAGAAACACCAGCTCCCAACATCCCTATCCCCTCCTCCTGACCCCCCCCCCCCACCCATTTGAAGTGCCTGTTATGGCTGTGCTTATCTTACTTCCTTTTCCCTTGATCCACGCTTACTATGCATGTCTCTTATCATGCTATATTTAGTTTGGTATTACTCAGACACCTCATTGCTTATGCATGTGCTTACTGATACATACCTATTATTACGTCACACCCTGTATCCTGTATACTATATAAACCCTGGCTAGGTGACGCTGATTCTTCAGCTTAACCTACACTGGTTTTCCTCTGAACACTCTGACTTGATTCTAAGTTACCTCTTTGGTACTTAGTCTTTATTGAACTTGGGCGTTCTTTAGACAGTTGTCTAGAACGTATTGACAGACCTTTGGTCTTATTGATTATTGTTTGCCTGCATTATACTTCGGCGTAACAGTGCCCTTGAAGTTGCCAGCGTCATTTTACAACAGTCGCACAGCATTTGGCACACAGAGGCCATCCAGCCGTGGGGGGCAACACAGACAGTCATTGGAAATTTCCCACAGCATCTCAACATGCTTGTCAACGACTCACAACACTACCCCCTTGTCAGACTTGCCTACCCCACAGACCTCCCTGCCAAACAGTGTGGGGGGCTCAAAGAGAAGAAGGCAAAGTCAGATATTCTGCAGGAGGTAGACCACGTTTGGGATGAGATTGAGAGCATGCATTCTGACACAATGTCATGCCATGATAGCAAGCATCAACGCTTTCTCACAAAGCTTGATGTGAAGAGTGAGCATAATTACAACTCAAAGAAATATGAATGGCTTCACAGCTCCTGCGAGCACAAGGCCTCCCAAGCCACTGTCTCCCATCAATGTCTGCAGGAAAAACAAGATGCCGAGATTTGCCTTTGCGAGACGGATATTTGAGTGCACCAAGCACATTCATTGGAGCTCGATAAGGAGGCCAAGACCATCTGGCTCAGAATCCAGTTCCACCAGATGACGCAGGGCAACAGGACCCCTGCATCAGATGGAACTGCGTGATTCATCTGTCATCGTTGTCATTGCCATCATACTTCATTTGTTATTGCTGTTGCATGTTGTCGCTATCTTTTTTTTATTTGTTCTTACCATCATATGTTTCTTTTGTTGTTGTTGCTATGTTTTCATTTGTCGTCATTGTATTGTTATGTCATTATGCTGACGTCATTGCCGTTGTATCATGTCATGTTGCTCCGTCCAGTGCAAAATTCATTAAGCTAGCTACAAATACATATGTTTTGTCCTTAGAGCATTGAAATCATAGAAATCTACCAAGTGTTTTGAAGTCTGCTATGTTATGCCGCCTGTGCTGCAGCCATTGGACACTGAGTTTCTTGATGCCTTTAGCTGGTGTTGGAAGGTTTTGCCATGCTCTACTAGATAGTCCCACCAGTCCATGTGTCCCAAGAGTTTGTGCATTGACTCTAGCACATGCAATTCTGCATGGAATCCTTATGTATGTTGCATTTAGGTTTCCCCCAACATAATGCACAGTGCCATGTTTTTTGTTTGAAGTAGATCTCATCCCATGGCCAACTTATTGGTGCTGGAGGCTAGTTTTGTGCATACAAGGCTCACTCTAAAGGTCAGATCACCACATAAAATTCTGGAATGCAGTATGACGGTTATACACAATGAGAGAATACTAAAACAAATTTCTCTGGGGCCACATGCTTGTCAGGATCATCTGCAATAAAAGAAATATGCCCCAGACGTGACAATCTATCCAAAGTGTTACAATGAGACTGTGTAAATCGAAACTCCACAATGCCAAATTGAAGTCCTCACAACACACTAGTACGTACGAACAGTTGCGGACACTGCGGAGTGTGAAAAGGCATTGCAGCAGACAGGTGACATGGTGTGACAAAGTGTGTGAACTCTAGGGAAAATGTACTTTTCTGCGCGGTAACTCTCTGCCAGACTCAACATGTCAAGTCTCAAAAGAAAAACTAGCAGATGTTGTACTTTCAATGTCAGGCTATCAAACTGTCAAAGAATTATTTTTTTATGTTTGTGTGTTGTGGAGTAATAGATGTTACCCCAAAAATGCACGAACTCTAGTGGACATCTAGTATGGAATAAATAAATTCTTCGACAACTTTTGCAGTAAGGGTGGTCAAAAGATTAGCTACACATTGGAGTTCTGCCAAGTAAGAGACTTAGTATGTTCACTCACTCATTATTATTGATGTTTACATCCGGGTGCGTCAAGTCTGATACTTCTGTTTCCGATTGGACTTTCCATGCCCATTTTTAGGTGACGCATTAAAAGATCCAGGTGGAAAGATGTAGCATGATGAAACTAGTAAAAAAGCTGTGTTCATCGGCCATCTCCATAGGCACCACAAGTTGCTGACCATGCACAAGTGCTGGAGGACATGGAGGAAATTCAAATGGCCAGTCTGTGTCATCAGCAAAACTCCCCAATGTATATATAGTCATATATACACATGTAACTACTGTAACACACTGTAATGACTGTGACGAGTATCTATAACTGACCCTAGAATACATACCAATACGATGAATCGATTTTTATCATATGGTCAGAGGAACATTACAGACCACATTGTATGCTCGCTGGCATGATCCAGAGAGCTCTAAGATTATATTATCTTATATTGAGTTATAACATTGAATCACGCTGATATCCCATAATAACCATCTATCATTGAGATACTTGACTACATGCGGTACAGTGGAATGTAATGTAGTCTATTAGTGGTAACTGCATGTACCAATCGTCTGGACATGAGCACTAAGTTGGAAATCGTAAGAAAAAGCATGAGTGATGTCATTGAAGACTGCAAGTGAAAGCGAGACGTGTCCATGAGAGCATGAGAGCATGAGAACCGTAGAGTAGTATCAAGTCCGTGAGGGTAATGCGAATGGAGCCAGAAAAAAAAAGATCATGATGCAGTAGTGTGATTCTAAACACAAGCAAGCGAATGCTATGAGTATCGAGCAGACTACAAAGACTGATGCGACTCACCTATTTCCTCGACTTGTGCTTAGTCAGAGCCTTCCTGGGTTTCTTAACAACAGTTTGTTGTGTGCACTTTGCTGGCTAAATGGTCTCTGGCTCTTCTTCTGTCAGAGGGTTGTCGTCATTGAAAATTGTTGCAATGGATGGTGCGGAGGCTTGCTCACGCTTGTGTGAGTTGACAAGAGGGAAGTGTGCAGGTAAGACATCATCCGCCTCTTGAGGAGACGAGGGAGGGAGTGGTGAGGGCTGCTTGTCCTTGTGAGGATTAGCTGGTGCTTGGGCTACTGGAGAATCTGGAGCAGTGGGAGTGGGCGGTCTATCAGGAGTAGGAGGTAAGGACTTGCATTGCAACTCTTGTTGCTTGTTGACTGCCGAAGACTGCGCAGATGTTGCGTCAGAGGTTCTGGAAGCCCTCACAGCACGCGTGGCAAGTTGTCGTTCCATGGCAATCATGTCATCCTCGTCTGAACACTCAGTGTTCGTGGAATGAGTAGGTTTGGCACTGTTTTCATTGCCAAACAATTTCCTGGATACATGAACATGTTAGATAATAGAATAAAGTAGTGAATTACTTACTCATTGTAATATGCTAGAAGGGAATCGACCCACTGCCCGTCTTTCCTCCCCCAAATTAGGTTTATCATCCTAGTGTAGAAGTCAGGATAATGAAAGAGGGTGTCCTTATCTTTCTATTTGTCGAGTGAACTGATCGCAAAATGAGCCTGTAAAGAACATCAGGAAAATGTGGTAAGGCTATATAGCCACCCATAGCGCTATAGACTGCTATACAGACTCCATAGCCCTATAGCTCATATAGCCAAGTGCCCAATTGTGCAGGCTTACTACACCAGTGTATAGTGCTATATAGCTCTATTAAAGTTGCTATAGCTGGGTGGAACATACCACAACTATTGTAGCTATTATAGGAGCACATCGGAAGCCATCAGCGAGTACACAATCATCCCAGAAATACCTTTACGGCCAGCTTTTCAAGTCATCCAGCGGTTCAAGAACTTGCCGGATTTCTTGGTCTTTCCGGTGTTCCTGGCATTGCAACCCCAGGATGACTCCACACGCGCATTCCAAGAAGATCGCCATATACCAGAGATAGAGGTTATCTATGCTATGACGGCATTTGCAATTTTTGCAAAAGAAGCCCGGGAACGAAGTCGATCAGCCTCTGATGCTCTGAAGTATGCATGTCAAAATTGGGCCTTCCATCTCTCGCGAGCTCCTACTCCACGGGATGGCAAGCCCGACGTTTTATTCAAGTTCTTCTGGGATCATCACTTGCTCGCCTGGCTCGAAAGGCAGTGGTGCTTGAAAGGCTTGTGGTCTTGCCTCCTTGTTTTATCTGAAGGGCAGAAACTTGCAAAAGTGTGTGTTCTCCGATTTTCGTGATTCGGCATCTGACTTGCACATATAGGAATGCCTCCTCCAAGCTCCGGGGTCGTCTCAGTCATGAGTCTGAAGCTGTCGATCTTGTGCATCCTGTTACGCTGTCTTGTTATCGCGCATTGATCATCTTTATTTTCTTTTACATTGCTCCAGTGTTTTTAGCTCTCATACAAAGTATTTTTTTCTCCGCTTCCAGCAGATCCTCCGTATCCAAGTCATCGATGAACGAGAGAGATAAATGTGTTGGGTTTCTCATCCCCTCCGACTATAAATTGAACAGTACATCAGGACTACTTGTATGTGCGGGCACTGTGCTCGAGTCTGCAGTGTGGCCAGTGGGTGTATACAGCTCACGATACACCACGACTACGAGTATACGACAGGTCAAAGCTAATGGCAGAAATGGATTGTGGAAGGTAAAATGTGCACTAGATTGTCAGCACACAAACTCCTTGCGCGCTGGTTCTTAAACTGTTGTTTGATGCCCGCATAGCCTTCCTGGTCGACTTGATGTAGATAATATGAGCTACCTCTGTTGTCATCTGGCACCTACGGAATTCACATGAGATAAAATATTGTGAAGCAGATAGGCATCCTCACTCACGTTGC